>NW_019640793.1:40288-147746 GCF_000599845.2 Trichogramma pretiosum
CCCCCCCCCCCCCCCCCCCCTTAATCAGTTGATACGTGATGGAATCGTAAAATGGAAAAAATATGCTCGAGTATTTATAAATTTGAAAAATCAGAAAATTACTAAGGAAAAACCAACTAACTGTATCTTTCTTTGAGAAAATTGAGCTTTAAAACTATCAGATAAGTGGAAAATCGCCCTGGATCTCACCTTTGACGTCCAAAACAGTGGGAATAGGGGTCAGCATAACATTTGAAATCATTCAAGAATATTACTGGTACTATGTAAAACCATTTTCTACAATAAAAATGGGGGTCAAAACATTTCAGTCAAACTTGACAGAGAACTGTGCCACCTTATACACTGAAAATGTTAAAACTTGCTCTCACGGTCTTGCAAAATATATGTTGTACGTAAAGCATATCCTTATAGTACAGAGCAGCATCTTGGAAAAAAAGTTCAATGTCTGTTCACCACGCTCTCAAACTTTTGAACTAACCTATAACATGCTAGAAAAAGAGGAAATACTATTTCTCGTTGGATGTACAAAAAAATGGCTTAACGCTTATGTGAAACTGGAGCTTTCTCGAAGCATTGCCATAATGAAAAAATTCCCCCTTTAAAATTTTCATCTTTTTTGGAAAAACAAAGCTAGATGGAATATTGATGTAGCTTTTTTCATTGAGAGTCATGATACTTCTGCGAACGAAGAAATGTTCGAACGATGGAAAGAATTTGATTAATTGAACGCTGTAATTAAAACTTTTTTCTTTTTTTGCGCGGGTATTCAAAAATATCTGGACATGTCTAAGCGAAACTATTTTTCATTTCACGCGTATATCAATCTCAATAATGACAACTTCACGTTCAGCGCGCTCGACGCCTTGTCAAAAAGTCAATTATCACTGATCAAATTTCAGCTTGTGCGGAATTTCTCATGCGCTGGCTGCAATTGCGTTCCCCGTCGCGTTGCTCGCGCCCAACAACTGGTGTGCTACAAACACATAGATCGTGTGACAATGCTTTATTACCCCACACCTACGGGTCAATCAATACGTACACATATTTTGATGCGAGTACATAATATTGTGCACAAGTGTAGTCGATTAGGCACGCAAAATGGCCTACATAATCTCCGATATAGACATGCGCCAACTGCACTCGCATAGTAGCGCTTACACTTATTCGCACGCACGCACACGGAGCCCCGATATGTACGCTGAAGCTCTATACAGACACTAGACAGACGTCGCTCCACGCGCGATATATGTTTACATTATGCTTTGGCGCGCGCGTTCGCTTCTTTTTTCGTCTCGTTACGATTGCTCGATTTTCTACATAAGTTGAAAAATGACAGTTGGGTTCGATGCTGTGCACAGCAATTTTTATCGGAGGAAAACTCAACGTTGCTTATTACTCGTGAAAAGGAATATCGATGTTTTTAACGGAAAGAGCTGAGATCAGTCGTTGTCTGGAGCCCCAAGATATGACAAATATAATCATTTCATTTCATCGGATCCTAAGCCGGATTCCATTGTTTTTTACAACTTTTCGAGCATATTTTTACATTATTCATTACGAATAAAGTTACATCTCGACGTAATTATTTTAAATAATTGATATTTATTAAGTAAAAATGCTATAGATGTCATGGGTTTCAACTGAATGTGCCTAAAATTGCGTTATTATGTATTTACTTGAGTCCATTATACAAATTATAATCCCTACAGTAACCGTGAAGAGTTGAAGTAATTACGATAATTCATTTTAAAATAGAAATGTTTTTATGTTAAAGGTAGATAGCTAGGAAAATTAAAATGTACCTCGCAATCATTCTACCACCATCTTACCTGGCCTTGATAAAATTAATTTTAAAAATACAAATGAATTTCTAGCAAAAAAAGGACGCCAGTGGTGCGCGATACAGACACAAAGTCACAAAAATAAAAGCTCAGCGACAGAATCGGGTATTTTTTATTTGTTTTATGTTATCAAAACAAAAAATTTTTGGGTAACAAAAAATGATTCTTATCATTTTTTCGTTCAATACACGAACGAATTAAAAAACTTTATAAACTCGAAAAGTAATACCTTTTGCTACGTTATAATAAACAAAAAATGTTAATAACTTTTGTTCGATTTGATATAAGTTTGTAGTGTTTGAATAATTACATTGTTAATAACTAATTCCGACCCGCACTGATCAATTTCTCCCATCGATATTCCTAATCAGCAACCAAAAATACATAAAAAACACGTCAAGAGAACCAGGCTGTATCAAAAAGCAACGAGAATTTTCGTGGTGCCTAAACGACTTGGACTGGATTTTCTACTTATACCTTGAAATTAAAGGAAAAATTTTTATATACTATTAGAAAATGAAGCAAGCTATTTTATATCATCAATTTCAATAAAAATAGTATTCAGATATAATGTCTACACCCAAAATAGCATTTATCTATTTTTCGTTCATGTTAAAAGTGTTTAAATTACCATCCAATTCGTTTCATAACTGATTTTGAAATTGTGTTTTGATTCTCGAGAATATGAGACCGTGTCACGTGTTTTAACAATTTGTGTTCAATAATATTTCAATAATTACATTAGCGAGAAAAGAAGGTCCTTAACATTTTATTGCATTTTTATTTTCTGTCAGTGAAATTCTCGAATGATTCTAATTAAGCAGAGAAACTCATACTCACACTCGTTTTATAAGATACAAAAATACTAAACTTAAATTTGTGTATCACTCGAATTTATCGTACATTTTTAAAATTGTTTTTGAAATTGTAACTTTTGAAACCCATCAATGAAGCGTCCAGATCATTTTCATCGAGCGTCCTCATCAAGCGGCCAGATTTTTTGCTAGCTATTTGCTATGATATTGATGTAAAATTTAATATCCTTTCAGAATCCCAGCTTAACATATTTAGTATCTCAACCAGCTCTAAACCTAAGGAGAACTAGTATATTACCGCGATAGATTGTAAAAACAGGAAAATCCAAGGCACGTGTGAGTAGTGGCTGAGATCAATCTGAGACTCAAATATCTTTTTTCGTGTCTTATAGATCTTTATACTATTTTCCTTACAAAAAGCATTGTAAAAATGCTTCATCAAGCGCGTGCGCAATATCAAAAAGCTGCTCTGTCTCGCCGTATTAGTCGAAAATAGTTATTAAACATTCATGTACATATTAGTAGTCTTTCACTATTAAATACAAAACTAGTTCGTTTATAAAAATTTAGAAAATTTCAATCATATTCACTTTCCTTGCTATATAACTGCGATGGCAATTTTTTCAATTTTGAATTTCACACAGTTTCACAGATTGGAGCCCATCAGAAAGCTTTCTCAAAGAAAGAGCAAAGCATTTGACCTCCTGCAAGAGAACGTGTTAAAAAAGACATTTCCTTTATACCTTGACCGAAATAGTATATTACAAAACAAGAGAGTAAAAATAAAGAATGTCTCAGATCACATGAAACCGTTCGGCTTCGCCTCAGGTCATGATTTTACGTGATCTGAGACATTCTTTACTTAAACTCCCTTATTGTGTAATATACTATTTATTTCCAATTTTTTGAGAAATCCATAGTTTTTCATTCTTCATTGGGTAGACGTAACGAAAAAGTTGCTATGCTTTATTGGGATCGCGATATTGCATGGTTGACTTAATCGAATTGTCCTTATTGGCCTAACGCTCAAAATTACAAAATGTTGTTTTCCTTTAAATTAGACTTCATTGCGCGTTCTGAGCCTTGGAAAAATGTTGTAAGCGCTACGCGTAAAATTCAATTAACACTTTAACGTCTGAAATGACCATTTTTGGACAACATTTATAGCGATGAATTACAGTAACTAGAAATTGTTTGAAAAACTTTTCAGACATCATTTCTCACGTAAAATTTAATGTACTTTTCAAATCCGGGGTCAGAATTGGAATAAAATTATTAAATAAAAAGTTATAAACAATTTTGTACAAATGAACATGAAATTTCGAGAAAAAAATCTCGTTTAACTCAAATTTCAACACGGAAAAAAGGTTCGCTCGTGCATCTCACGCATATAAATTTGGTCAATGGCTTGTATACTTTATTGTAAAACAGTTATAATTACGAAATTCAAAATGGCAATCATAAATTTGACTCCCGAAGACCTGTATGTCATAAAATGATTTTGACAATTTTTAACTCGATAACCATCAACTTTATAAGAAAAAGTTGTAGAATAAAAACTGTTTAGAATTAATCAAAGAACATGCCTGAATTTTTTCAGAATTTTTGGAGCGATTTTTGGATTTCTGGATAACACCATTTTTTCAAAAATCCAAAAATCGTTCAAAAAAATTCTGAAAAAATCAGGCGTGTTCTTTGATCAATTCTAAACCTTTTTTGTTCTATAACTTTTTCTCGTCAAGTTGATGGTTATCAAGTTAAAAATTCTTGAACGTTTTCAGCCGAAATCAAAAATCTAAAATGAAACCTATCGTTCAAGAATTTTTAACTTGATAACCATCAACTTGACGAGAAAAAGTAATAGAACAAAAAAGGTTTAGAATTGATCAAAGAACACGCCTGATTTTTTCAGAATTTTTTTGAACGATTTTTGGATTTTTGATAAAATGGTGTTATCCAGAAATCCAAAAATCGCTCCAAAAATTCTGAAAAAATTCAGGCATGTTCTTTGATTAATTCTAAACAGTTTTTATTCCACAACTTTTTCTTATAAAGTTGATGGTTATCGAGTTCAAAATTGTTAAAATCATTTTATGACATACAGGTCTTCGGGAGTCAAATTTATGATTGTCATTTTGAATTTCTTAATTATAACTGTTTTACAATAAAGTATACAAGCCATTGACCAAATTCATATGCGTGAGATGCACGAGCGAACCTTTTTTCCGTGTTGAAATTTGAGTTAAACGAGATTTTTTTCTCGAAATTTCATGTTTTTTTTTACAAAATTGTTTATAACTTTTTATACACTCGGCAACAAAATTATCGCAACAAAAAAATTCATCGAAATTTTGTCGATTTTCAAATGCTTCTATCTTGGGCTAGATTTATCGTATCGACACGCTTTTTTTTAATTTCTTGGAAATTTTGTCCTCTTTAAATCCATATAAATTAAGATAAGATTTGAGTTAATGTTGAGTTACCAGTAGTATTTGAGCGTGACCCTAAAAATTACTGAAAAAAAAATGACTGTTTGAACGTGTACCAGTACCACAGTGATTTTTTTATCAAAATCTAACATACACCATCGCAAAATGCTCTTTTTAACGAGTAATTTAAAAAAAAAAGACCTCTGTACGATTTTTTTAACGCCCTGTAGGTCGATTTGAAGATACCATTTAAAGTACGTAAAATCCCCCGTTTACCTGAAATCAAGACGATTTTCTGGGCATTTTGCGTACATAAACCGTACCTTCAAATCGACCTACAGGGCGTTAAAATAATCGTAGAGAGGTCTTTTTTTTTTAAATTACTCGTTAAAAAGAGCACTTTGCGATGGTGTATGTTAGATTTCGATAAAAAAATCACTGTGGTACTGGTACACGTTCAAACAGTCATTTTTTTTCAGTAATTTTTAGGGTCACGCTCAAATACTACTGGTAACTCAATATTAACTCAAATATTATCTTAATTTATATGGATTTAAAAAGGACAAAATTTCCAAGAAATTAAAAAAAAAAGCGTGTCGATACGATAAATCTAGCCCAAGATAGAAGCATTTGAAAATCGACAAAATTTCGATGAATTTTTTTGTTGCGATAATTTTGTTGCCGAGTGTATAATAATTTTATTTAAATTCTGACCCCGGATTCGAAAAGTACATTAAATTTTACGTGAGAAATGATGTCTGAAAAAAATTGCCATAGACGATATTTTGCACAAATGTTTACATTTCTTTTTTATTTAATTAATAACCATCACCTTTTGTACTACGCACCCAATCTTAAGCTGAGCTTGGATTCCGAAAAAAGCATTCAATTTAGGTCGAATTATGTATTTTCAAAAATTGTCCAAGGCCCAGAATATGAGAGAAAAATTGCATTGAGTAGTGAGGCGAAATTTCGTCATTCAGAGCGTTTATATTATAGGGTAAATTGTAAATACTTAAAATGATGAGCTATAAAATTAAAAATATCACCTGTTGTCATTTTTTCTGATCAATGACTCGATTAATCTCTTTGCAAACAATTGAATCTGTTGAATAGAGTTTCAATAGAAACTCTAGAAAAATAGAATTTTATCATACGAATTGATTGAAGGAATGAATGAACAAACATTTTGAATTGATTACACAGCTAAACTATTTTCGAGGGGAAGTAATTTGTTTTCTTTGTATATTTGTAGATTAATTGCATTTCGATGGACATTAAATTACTTGTCATGATGCTTGAATAATAATTTATAAAAATATGAATAATGAAACCAAACTCTAGAGCTTACTTTAGTGAGCGAACAGGAGCCAAAGAAAATCAACAAAAACAAATATTACAAATAAAAACGAACAAAAGGGAAAACATAAAGCTCAATACAGAAATTAGCCTTTTGAATTAACTATGAGTACATAGATGATTTCACATGGTTGTAGTTTCATTTTATACGTCGATGAACGATCAGTGCCGCGAGCGCACAATTAGCTGAAAATTGCAGTTTGTGTTTTTGAGCTTGCGCGCCTCGCGAGCTTTTTCTCTCCGTGCATAGCAACTCCCCTCTCGGCGGCAATACCTTTGCAGAGTGCGCAAGTACACACACACACACACACACTTGGGCGCGAGCACGCACATACATACTGTTTCTCTCTCCCTCTCTCTGTTGCTAGTCTCGAGTCTTGGTAGCAGCAATATAGCTATACACGACGTTCGTGCCGTGTCCTCTCTGTCTCACTCCCGGGGCAGCGTAATAAGGGTTGGCCTCTCCTCTTCAAGTTCGCACACACGCGCGCGCGACACAGCTGCACACGAGCGGAGCTGAGCAGTAGCAGCAGCAGAGTAGTGGTCTCTCGGCGGCGCAAGCTTTCGCCCAGCTCCCAGTATCGTCTGCTATACCTCAGTTTGCATCGTGACGCGTGCTCCGCAGCTTATATCGCTAGCAATCAGCTGCTCCTGCTGTAAAAGCAGTCTGTTGTGTTTGCTTTAATAACACGCGAGCTTGTGTAGCTCTGTTCTCATACGATGTGCGTGTGCGACGTTTCGACATTCCTCGTCATATCTGGCGATCGATATTGAAAAAAAATTATTCTACAACCACTGCTTTGTGTTGTGCGTGCGTATTTATTGCGTGTGTATGTGTGCGTGTGTCAAGATTGTGCCGTTGAGTTGTACTATTCAGAACATGCAGAGCTAACTGACCAAAACGTTTTATGTGTTGGTCTATATAATATGCATACACGTATGTGCATATATGTCTAGGTAAGCTCAAATATAGTATATATGACAACAAAGCTTAGAAAAGGGGAGGGAACAAAAGAGAAAGAAGCAAAGGCGATTCGTTTAATTCAATTGTCAGCGCGCGAAGCTGTGCGAAGGCTGCAGCTAGCGTAGGTAAAAGAGACAGAGAGCGAGAGAGAAGGAGATAGCTCGGTGCGATTATTAAGCGTAGCACAGGTCTTCTTTCCGCGTTGCGAAGTTACTAAACCTTTAACTTTTTTATCAACCCAACCGGTGCTTAAATTGGGCGACAATAAATGGCGTAACAGCTATTTTAATCGTTGACTTTTTATTTCTCTTTTGAGTAATTGTGAATAATATATATTTTGTCTATTTGAGTGTTACAATAGTGCGCACAAATATAATACCCACATGTATAAAGAGACGTAGTAAAAATAAAAGAACAGGAGAGACTCGTAGAAGCGAAAGCATGCAATGCTCTTGAAAAAGAGGGACCTTGTGCTGTTGGATTGGTAAGCTCTAAACTTCGCTTGTACATTTATGATTTTTTTTTATTTTCTCTCTCAGTCTGTATCTATCGTCCAGTAAAGCTCAGCTGTGCATTATATACGTGTAGTTTCGCCACGTAGCTTCCGCGCGTACTGACGGTCGTGATGTCACTATCATTTATTTGCTCGAGCATTGTACTTTCTTTCTCTTTCACTCTTAGTTTCGCCAAGCGCCTATCGTTATTTTTCTTCTTTACGCGTTTCAGCACACGACTGTATAATATATGTAGTATATACATACATACCACGAAAGATACATGATTTTTCCCGCTTTGAAGTATCAAATCGAGGGTTGATGTTGAATTATTGTCCGCGTTTCGTACTCGAGAGAGATCTGTTTATATCTCGGTATTCGTCTGAAAATTTACGACCCTTTTTGCTCATCTAATTTTTTATTTCTCTGAGACAGAATTTTTTAGAATTTTCGTTTAATTCTAAAAGTTTTTTTCACAATAGATAAAATTTTAAATGTCTACAAAACTGAAACGTTCTTTCGTTCTTAATTAACTAGATGTTTGATCAATATCTGATACACACGTTTCATTCGTACAAAAATTCCATCACCCTAACGATAGGAAAGACGATAACTTAACGATAATTAATTTTGAATATCAATCGGCGTCGATTATAATTCAATTATTTTCTATTAACTGTTAAAATATATAACTTAAATTTTATGAAGTAAATTCCAGTAAAACAGTTTGTTTATTGTAATATTTTCCAGTGGTACGCGTATAAAAATTTATCTTATTGTAAAAATACTTGGGATTGAGCTGTGCACCTTATGTTATTTTTATGTCGGTTTTTAATGAAGTCGAATGCGCAAAAAAAAATTCTAACAACATGAAGAAAATTGTTATTCCTGATGTCAGAAAGGCCCCCAAATTTTATCCGAATTTTTTAGATCGTCTACCACCCTTTTTCAGAGGCCTCAAACGGACATTTTTTCAAAATTCATGCTTATTATTTATTTTTAAAATAGAGTGACTTGAACAAAAAAGTGCAAGAGAGCTTTTTTGATGAAAATTGTTCAAACTTTCAGAAAACAAATATTCCAAAATGATCTGAGTACTTTAGATGCTCTTTACCAAAAAAAACACAACATTCAAAATCGAAACGAATTCGATACTTACATTCATCGCCAAAAAATTCACAAAGCTTCATTTAGAAAAAAAGACTCAGAAATCGCGGAAAATTCTCATTTTTCGCAATTCAGAACTTTGTAATATGAACTTTTAAACGAATTTTGAAAACTATTAGTTCTAAGATAGTTGCTAGAATTTTTTACAACTCGATCGACATAGGCCATAGTCGTGAAGTCAAAATATTTTTTAACCATTTTTCTTACAACTTTCGACGTTTGGTCAAGAAAATAGAATTTATACTGAAGATAGCATAACTAAAAGATAAAACTTATTGACACAATCTATTCCAGAAAAAATTCTCACCAAAATTACGCAGCTGACACATTATGCGAGTCGATCGTTAAGCTGAAACCCTCATCGATACATTGAATTTACATTCGATGCATACCACAAGAAATTCAAGAGTTGCATTTGCACATGCGGTTATGTATATGCGCATACATATAGAATAAAATTATCAATCTAATTTATTCATGGCCTCTGCTATAGACGAACGCCGCAAATATAATGAATACATCCATCTCGCCATATACATACACAAACAAATATGTAGAGGTTTTTGTACTATGCACACCTTTAGTAACCGACGACGATCAGAGTCTATCGGATCTTCGATTAATCATTCCCCCCGCTGACTCATAATGAATACTTCAAATGACCGTTCGCTGAATCTTGAAAAATATTCTAACCATATACATATTTTATCGGTTATGATGCTTATCCGAGTATTTAATCAAATAAAAAATACACGAACACAAAAATTCGATTTTTTAACTCAAAAGAGAAAAAAACGTCTTTACATTGCCTATAACTTTTGCTCAGAGAAAAAACGAAATCGCTCATGTTTAATTTATGCATGTATGTGTTCGTCTCCATTAAAATTCAATTAAAACTCAGGAGTAAGTACAAGCAATTCATCTCGTGCCTTCTGAAATATACGTATATATACAGGAAAAGTCTCAAGTATCTAGTATAAATTCACGAAACTTCGCGGGAAAAGCACATTAATACTCATTTTATTCTTTTGCTTTGTTTGCCCAGGTCTTGAAGAAAAATTTTTTAATGTATAGGTCAGGTTCTGATTTTTTAAAACAAACTTGCACACAAGGTCATACGATTTTTCCATATTTTTAGAATGTTTTAAAAACATTAAAAAAAGGCTCGATAGTCGCGGTTACAGATTTTTAAACGACAACGACTCCAGAATCCGGGTGGATATTTCATTCCTATCTGTGTCAATTCTGAACGTAATATATGTATTGATTTGATATATTACAAATTCCAACAATCTGATCAAAGTTGAATTTTTTTAGATTTTTCGGACTATCACTGGATTTTAAAACCGCTGAAAATTCAGTGGCCAAGAGCGTTATCATAATTTGTATTAACTTTAGAAAGCTAAATTTCAAACTAACTTTCTAACATGGCTGTTTTTAGTGATTTAAGGCATTTGGGACTATTTTCTACCTTTTTTGCTCGTTTTTCGCCACACATTGTTTTCTACATTGCGTTAAACTTTAAGACCCATTACAAAACTTTATCAGGCAGTAGTTGACATCTTTGGGAAGCTTTCTACATAGTTTAGGAAATGAAAGTCCGGTTCGAACTCGATTAGATTTCTTGTTTTTTTGTTTTTTTCAAGTTTTTTACGTTCTGTAACCCCACAGGTTGCTCTAATCACTTTGGAATGAATTTTTTCTGAAAATTGGAACAATTTACAACAAAAAAGCTCATGGGCACTTTTACTTTTGAATCATTCTACTTTAATGTAGGAATTATTTGAATATTAGTGATTTTTCATGAATTTCAAAAAAACCCTAAAATGGCCAACTTTGGGCCTCTGAAAAAGTGTCATAGAAGGGATCAATTTTTCTAAAATTTGTTTGGGACAAATCTGCCATCAAAAACAACAAGTTTTTCATATTTGCAGAAAAAAAATTTTTTTGGCCATTCGACTTCACAGAGAATCGGCCATATGTTTATTCAATAGATTTAATTCTTGTTGATTTGGATACTTTAAAAAAACATAGAAAAAGTGTGCGAGTAAAGGTTAAAGAACGTACATCGTCGCGGCGTACATGCGAAAGCAACAGTACAGCGCGTATATATAGGCAGTGATGCGGTAGCCGCCACCACACGTCTTTTCGTTACAAAAAGCGAAAAATCTCCTCAATTTTGTATCTCAGGGTTATGCTGTTATCCACAATTTTTCTGCTGCTTCCATGATCAAGATATTTTTACAATTTTTTAATTTGTGACGTATGCTTTCTTTAGCTTAGAAATCACATTACCTGGGCGCGGTTGTTCTTAGCGGTTACTTTAGTATCATCCCTCGAATTTTATAATCATTCCATTATACTGAATTTAGGTTAAATCTTGCGTTTTGATTTTTTTAAAGAGGCTATTAAAATATAATGTTTGAATTGTATAGTGGAAACTTACCAGCATTTTTTTTCAAGTGATAGTACTTATAGTCGGTTTATATTTTTAAGATTTTTATAAAATCATTTGATCTGTAAGGATTTTCACGAATTTACAGGCCTTTCGTCGAAGTGCAGCTCGCCAGCGTTACAAATAAACGTAACCAGAGTAGTATGCAGTTATTTTTTGTTAGCAAAATCCGGTCAAAAATTACAATTCTTATGTGATGTGTGTGTAGTCGGATTGCTATATCAGCAAAATCCTTCATTTGCATCTGGTATTCCAAAATATGTCTCGAATGTTTTTTCGCGGCAAGATTTAATGAAAAAAAGGGAGTTGGAGGATTGAAAAGAAAGAAATATGTGATCGCGTATGGTTTTAAAAAAAAACAAGGTGAAAGCTTACGTCAAAAGTAACAGCAAAAATCGAATGATCCAGTGACGCGGAAAAGACAAGGCCTCCCTTTTTGTTACGCGCTCGCATGCATGACACGCATAGATAGGGGCACAACATTATCATCGAGCCTATAAGAATTTCTTGTATTTTTTTGTCAGGTCGCCAAAATGTTTGTTTTCGCATCTATGTGGATGCAGATGCAAAGTAATGCAACAGTGCTAAGGTTCTAGAGTCATGCTTTAAACATATGTTCAATGATTTGAAGGAGAAATGCTCAGCTAAGTAGATCATCTCTTTCTTTTTCTTTTCCTTTTTCTCTCTTCACCCAGTGGCGGGTACTACACACAATGCAGATCTGAAAATGTATATTTGAAGCAAATCGCATTGTAGGCTATATAGTACGAGCTCAAGCCAACTACTCAATATTGAACGTTCGATTTTTGCAAAAACGAACGAAAAAGAAACTAGTAAAAAAATGTGGCAAGTAGTGAATAAAAAAGTAGGCCGGCATCATCGAGCAGACGGGCGTCTCGCACTTGTGGGGCAAGGTTTAGCGTATGCGCTGCTGCAAAGGCTGTTGCGCTAGCGGAATTAACGCGCCAACGCGTAGTTTACGTTCAAGGGAAAGAAAAGGACCAGTTTAGCTTGTCCAAGTTATTTTTATCCATACGTCGCTTCTATGTATGTTTGGTGCGTATTTGGATGTAATGTAAACAAAAAATGAGGTAGCAACATATCCAATATGGTTGGCTTAATCAAATGTTTAGCAAAGGAGCAAATATGAACAAAGTTTATCATTAATAATAAAAATTATTATTTATAGAGTTGACAAAATTATCTACAGGCAATATTATAGGCCGCAATAACAATGGACAATACGATTTTAAGAATGTGCAAGACTTCTCAATACAAATTATGTTGGAACTGTTGATTAAAGTTGTTGTCGAAGTTAAAGTCTTTAGTTTTTTACATTTTTTCGAGTTGAATGAAGAATATAAATAACAGTAGTACATGGTTTTCTCTTTTATTTGATTATATCTGCAGTGAGAAAAATTAGATTAATGCAATTCTCATGTAAAAATCAGAAATAAAATTGAAATTTTACTTAACTTACCTTCGACAGCCTTACTCTTGACTTTTTCACTTTTACTACAGTTTTCGTTTTTGATTCTGTAACCGATAAAGCATGTGAATAATTTTAATAATTTTAGGATTATTTAATTTACATGTATGATTCCATGCTAATCTGTTCTACAACGCCAGTCATATTGGATGTTCTGTCCCCTCCAACTGTTCACATTACATCCCAATAAGCGAAAAAAAAACAGTTAGAGACGCTGGCTGAGTGGCACTTGAAGAGCTTCCGCGTTATTTCTATACATGTACATGAGTGTGTGTACATATGTGTGTGTGTGTGTGTGTGTGTGCGCGCGCGAGCGTCGGCCGTCGACGATGTGGCGCGATCGAAAGGCCGCAAGCTCTCGTCAAGCTCCAACCGATTATCCCATTGTGGACGACAGTTTCTGCGGAATAATGCCAACCATATGCACGGATTGCGCAAGAGCTCCTACCTAATGTCTGGATTTATACGGTCGTTGATACTCCAGCTGCAAATATCCAACTTATACAAATATTTAAAAATTATTGAACAGCCTGAGAGAGCTACGAAGCAAATTTTTAATAGCCTCAAGGCGAAAGAGATAGTTGATCGATCAATTTGAGTGCTCCCAGGCAAAACTTCAATTACTTTCGAGTGTCCATAAAACCTTAAGCGTCTCTCTCTCTCTCTTTCGCTTGGTAAATAATATGTATGCGATATGTGTAACGAGTAACTTTGCTGCATGCGCAACGAGAGTTCAATACGACAACGACGTCAAGCCGTACTAAGCTTAAAATGTTGTTGCTGAAACAAGCCGAGCTTGGGGTTCACTGATATAATACATTATATACTGCACGGCACGCTCATTTGAACTTATTGCAGTCAACGACTGACTTCGGTAACTTTATTCTGTAAATTCCTTCGACAACGCGCCATTTTAATACCTTAACGCGTATGAAACAGCAATTCGCACATCTGCAAATCGGCTTCCCCTTTTTTTGTAAAAAAATTTCCCTATCATTTTATTTACACAAAAAAGACTTGCAGCTTTGATTTGTGATGCTACTTGGCATCTACTCGAAGATGAATTTACTCAGCCTGGAGCTTTATTTATACGAACTTTATTTTTTTTCAAGAAGTACCAGAGCAACCTTTAACCCATTAAGTCACAAGAGGACGTTTTTTCAACACTTTATTCGGCCACTGTACTTATGGTGAAAGTGGGGTCAAAAAAATATGCGAGTAAACAATTCTGATGTAAAATTTAATGCCTCTTCAGACTCTGATCTCAGATTTTCAATAAAATGATCAGGTCAACATTTAAACTTGATTTCATTCGAAAAACATTTCGAGTGTTTAAACGTTAATTTTTCCAATCGAAACCCCTCTAACTTTTATCGAGGACACCATATTTGCACGAATTTCATGAGATTTAAAATGGTTTCCACTTGGAAAATCAAAAATAAAAAATTTTTGTTTTTCAAAATTACGTTTTTTTCGGATAAAATCAAGTTTAACTTTTGACCTGATCATTTTTTGAAAATTTGGGATCAGATTCTGAAAGAGAATTAAATTTTTAATTAGAAGGGGGTACTTGCATCTTTTTTTTACCTCATTTTCACCAAAAATACAGTGGCCGAATATAGTGTCGAAAAAATGTCCTCTTGGGACTTATAATGAGTTAACTTTCATGAAGAAATATTGTCATTTTAAGTTTTCGCGATCGTTGATCGATTCTATCTAAAATTAAAAGACAACTATTTGTTCAAGTTTCACATAAATTCCCTTGCTTGATAACAAACTATCACAATTGACTGAAAAAAAATAGGATCATTAAATATTTGTACTTTTTAAAAGAATACTAACTTAATTTTTTTGCGTCATGTTTCAGATATGCGCTGATATATAGACCAAAAAAATAAAGTATCAAGATGTTGATAAAGGAGTATCGCATACCTCTTCCGCTGACAGTGGAAGAATATAGAATCGCCCAGCTGTATATGATAGCTGTAAGTATCACGGATTATTATTTTTTATTCATGCACTAAGTCGGGCAGACAATCGACGGCTATATCGACAACGGTGGTACACTTTTACAGAAAAAATCGAGAGAGGAAAGCAAGGGTGCCGGTAGCGGCGTGGAGATAATTGTCAACGAGCCCTACACGAACGGGCCCGGCGGCAATGGACAGTACACACACAAGATCTACCACGTGGGCAGCCACTTGCCTGGTTGGTTCAAGAGTCTGCTGCCCAAGTCGGCCCTCATCGCCAAAGAGGAGGCCTGGAATGCCTACCCGTACACCAAGACTCGATATACCTGCCCTTTCGTCGAGAAATTTTCCGTAGAAATCGAGACGTATTACTTCCCCGATAATGGCCATCAGGACAACGTTTTTCAGCTTGGTGGCAGTGACTTGCGAAATCGCATCGTTGGTACGTAATATATATACACAATACTCGCCTACTCGCGCTCATCAACGACCTAATTTTTCAACTTGCGTTACATACTTTTACAGATCGGTGTAGTTTGCTCATGTGCGTGATTATGAGCCTCTTTTTCGTATCGATCGCTTGATTCATATTTTTTCAAGGTTTTCAAAAGCAATTTATATATTCTACAAAAAACCAAATCTCTTACTTTTTTTTAAGTATGCTGTATCTTTTTGTTCTGTTGGGAAAAAATATTTCAATTATTTCTAGCCATTCCAAGCTGCTTTGATAAAATTTTATTAAAATCTTTATCCATTAATAAAAAAAAGATATTTGATTGAAATGAAATTAATTCAGGTTTTTCTATATCAACTTTTTCTTTAGATGTAATCGATATCGTAAAGGATCAGCTGTTCGGAGGCGATTACGTACAGGAGGAGGATCCAACATTATATGTTTCCGAAAAAACGGGTCGAGGTCCACTGACAGAGTCATGGTTGGAAGAGTATTGGAACGACGTCAAAGTAAGTTGTACCATATACTTTTTAAGCAAAAACTATATCTATGGAGCATGAATAATTTATAGAATAAAATAGAATAGTTTTGATTTTATTCAGAAATATATTAGTAGAATATCAAAAACAATTTTTGAAACTTATTAATTATTTTAATTAATTATTGCCCAATTCACTACACGCCGAAACATTGGCTTCGAGGCCAAAACGGATAAGTTCATTTCTACTATGGAGTCATGAAAAATAGTCTGCATCACGCTTGGAAATAAAACTGTGATAAAAGTATAGGAAAAAAAGTATGGCAAAATTATGGATTCAGCTCGTTTCCCATAGTTTTTCCATAAATTAAAAATCACGTTTCAAAAAAATTATGGAAAAACTATGGGAAACGAGCTAAATCCATAATTTTGCCACAGTTCTATTTCTACACACTTATGAAACACACAACCTTATCACATGGTCTGATACTCTCTAGTTTTTCGCTCCCCAGGCATGTAATAAATATCATAACGAAAATTAATAAAAAGCATAACTATCATGTGCCAATATTTATGTCAACATTTTGAAATTTCACATATACCATTCAATATCTATAATCAATCGAAACACCAAATTAATGTGAATAAAACCCCATAACACCAAATTAATGTTAACCCCATTCTGTTAAAAAAATGTTATAACTTCGAAGGTAAATTTCGATGAATATCTGTTCTCTACTCTTTTTTTCAATAAAAAAATTTTTTTCAAACATGCTTATACTAAATGGAGTTTATCAAGAAATTCAGTTGCTATGGGGGTGTGGCCCAAGATCGAATGAGTTTTAGAATGCAGCTTTCTGAAACTTCTACTAAATATTTTCTTAAGATGCTCTATAGAAATTTCAAAAAAAAAGAATTGCAAATACGACTATGCACTCAATTGACACTTTTACAAAATTATTTTTGAATTGAACGTTTAAGAATTTAAATTGATACAATTTCATCAAACGTGTATGTTTATCATGCGTTTAACGTCAATCTTTCAATTCATAACGAATATTAATACAGAATTAAACTTTTTAATTTTGATGTGATTCGAATGACCGTGATTTATGTAATGATATATCTGCATTGGTCAAAATGAAAGTAACATAAACTATTCAAGATTTTAAAAGCTACTTTTTTAACTCTTCAGGGAAAGAAGCAACCTACCCCCTCTGGAAAATCGCTGATGTGCGCATACAAATTGTGCAGAGTCGAGTTTCGGTATTGGGGCATGCAAACCAAATTGGAAAAATTCATTCAAGACATAGGTAAGTCTCGGATTATCAAAATATCATATATGAAAAAAGTCGATACAAACGAAATTTCAAAATAAATATTTAAGGGGACGTCGAAGTGAATCCTTCGAATTTTCATTCTGTAAAGTTTAATAATGTTCAATGATTTTTTCTGAAGCCCTGAAGCATTTGAAAAATCTGAAAAAATTCAAGGTGTTTGCATTGTTGAAATGTGCCTTCATGAATTTTTTCAGATTATTTTTAAAGACGTCTATACGGAGTGTGAAGGGAACGAGCGACCTTGGGATCTAGGATCTCGGTTACAGGGCTTTTTTACTATAACATACCAAAGGGTATCGAAATCCGAAGACGCTCAGCGTACAATTATTTTAAAAATTCTGAGCCCTACCCGTAGATATTGGAATCTGTAGTTAAATAATTGTTAAATTTACTTCAAAATATTTCTAAAAATCAAAGAAAAAAACGCTTGCTGACGCTAGATAATGATAAAATTATGCACTTAGCCTTAAGGAAAACGATGGTCCGCGCGCATCGTCAGGCATGGGCATGGCAAGACGAGTGGAATGGCTTGACGATGGAAGATATCCGAGAAATCGAACGGCAGACACAACTGGCGCTTCAAGAAAAAATGGGCCTCACCGAGGGCGGCGACGGCGAGCAGGTGGACAGCGAAGATCACGAAGCGTCAGGCAGTGCCAACGCGACAATCACGCCCCAGGACTCGGATAAAGTGGCTAAAACGTTAGCCGCGACGCTCGGTAGCATCGAGAAAACCGAGGATCCCCAGAGTCCAGCTTCCTTGAGAAAACCGTCCGAAATTCCCGTTATCAACACAGCCGTCAGCTCTGAAGCCGATAACACTCCCGAAGACTCGCCTACCGACATCGTACCTCCAAGGTAACTTTTCTGTGTTATTACATTAATTCGACATCGAATCTCATGAGTTACGATGTAAAATTTCCCGAAAACAATTAACGTTGCAGGAGAGAAAAATCTGCTAAAACGGATAAAGACAGGGTATGGAAGAAGAGCAGTTCGTCGTTGCACTCTCCAAAGTCGACAAAAAGTTTATCCAATCAAATAGCCAATTGGCGAATGGAAAGTATCGTAAGAGAATCTGAATCCGGAAGCGAAGATGAATTTTTCGATTGTCAAGGTACTTTGAACCTCTAATTCTAGTGATTACTATACAAGCACACGATCGTTTCACCAATTTTCGAGTAGCATTAAAACTTTGATGCATGTGTCTCGGGTGATAGTTTGCACATCACATATTTACTAATCTTTTCGATTGCATAAAAATTAAATGTTCTGTTATAAACATAAAGCATGGCAGATTAACTGACACCATTAAAATGTAGAAACAAACTCGAGAAAACATATTTTTTGTTCTTTAAATGTTCTTGTTTAAAAATTTTCGATACGCAATGAGTATATCAATATTTATTAAAAATATGTAAATTAAATGGATTATTTATATAATTCAATTTCGAAAGAAATATATAAATAAGGAGTTAGTTTTTTGTTCGTATAAAAAATCGTATCAATATTTACTTGGCCGATTAAGTCTTTTTCATGTTAGTATATTATACACGAGTTATGGTGTAACTATGAAATGATATTTCATTTGAATGTTTGCTTTATTTACATCTTTGCATGAGTAAAATTATATATGCAACACGTGCCCAGCTTTTTGCGCACAGTGTGCGGAAAAAACCCCACTCGTGCCGACATGGCCGACACTCGTGCCCAAAAACGGCTTTTGGGCACTTGTTGCATAAATAACTATTTATAAATATTATCTGTCGACTATCTCATATAGTATTTCGAATATCTTCTACACGTATAATTTTTTTCATAAATAACGTTTAATACTTGCAAATAAAAATCTGATAAGCAATAGTATTGATCAAATTAATATCATAATCGTTATTCAATCAGCATAGATCACTGAAAATAACCAGCTCCTTTTGCAATGAGGTTCTATTATTTTCATGGTAATAATAATGATAGGCACCTTTAAATCAAAAAATTTTTATTAAATTTTTGGAATGAATTTTTCATCTCGTCTCCATTGCATTTTTTTGAATTAATGAAAAGTTGATTTTTCACTGAAACACGTCCCTTAACGTGAACCTTTTACGTATACTTTGCATGGCATCTTCTTTTGTGTTGTCTGAAAAATTAACGTTTTAGAGTTATAAAAAATGCAACGGGAAAGAGAAGATAAATCTTTTCTAAAAATTGAAAAAAAATTTTTGATTTAAATTTGCCTATAAACCCTTATGACACAACAATTCACACTCATAAAGCAAAAGAATATACATACGATCACTTTCTTGGCATGAAATCATTAATTCGTTTTTATGTGCAACTGTCTTTTGTTTGTCTTTGCACGAGCTACAATTTTTACAACAGCTATATCTGGGTTCCTAATACCTACTATTAAACGAGGTACGAACAGTAGTAGTTGGTGGTATTTACTTCGCTTACGCCAATCCATCGTAGCTCTGTTTTACCCTGCTCACCTCTCATACCCATACGAATCTTTCATTTACTCTTTTTTAATTTAAAAGTTAATGGATTTTATGCAGTGTTAATGAAATTTCTGTACTTGCTTTTATACAACTGTATACTTTTTCTATACGCGAGATAATTGGAGGTAAAATTTTACACAACAGACATGACTAACTACTCTATGACATGCACTCTTCATGAAAATGCTGACTAAGTGAGATGTATTCTACCTTGCTGTACGAGAATTCAAAATTCAAATCAATTTATGCATACCTTTTGCTCTTTATTCTATAGCGTTTTAGTTATATTATTTATGAATTTGGGACTGAACCAACCATTATGTCGCGGAGACGCATCCAAAAATAATACGAATATACACATTTGTGTTTTGACAAATTTCGCAAGATACTTGAACGAAACACACTCCACGCAGTCGTGACTTGACTCAAACACACACACATGACACACACACACACACACTTTCACAATTATTATTTACTAAATTTTGATCTAGCTGAACTATCGAAGTTTAATTTAACTTTAACACGACTTTGGCAATTGGCTTGATTCTCTCTGGCTGTGCTGCAATATATAGCATATATCTCTCTTTTTATATACTTTTTCGATATATGCACTAATTATATAAAGTGAAAATGTATATCACGACGTGTGCGCTAAATTACAAACGATAAAAGCAAGGCTGAAATTTCTTATCACCACAGAAAATTTTGAACTCGAGGATAACTCGTCATTAGCTAAATGGAGTTCTTTGGATCTTCTAGCAGAAGAGGAGGATTTGACCTCACCGACTGCTCTGGATACGGAAAAGCAGGGTAAGTTCTTTTTATTCAATTCTGTGTACTCGTTCATTCATCGACATGCAACGTTCTCATCGGCCTTAACATTAAATTCTCATCTTTATTACTGACAACATTACGTAATAGAACATTTATATTTACATGCTACTTTTCTGTAGGCGTAGATATGAAAAAAAAAACGTATAATAGATTTCGAAAATGCTTCCTTGGAGTTTAAAAAGAAAATTTGATAATGAATATTATATTTGAAAAATTTATTTTATCTCCATGATTTTTTTAAAACAAATAAAACGCGAACTTTGTTACAGAATAGTCAAAGCGAAAATATGTAGGAAGATATTTATGCACACAACAAATGCAAAAGTAACAGGCGAATGTTTCTTTCGAAAATATTTACATCATAATGTCTTTAATATGGTTGCGTGGAGATTACCTGTGCATATAAAGACGATAAGTTTCATCTATTGACCAATAAATCTTTTGCATTATAATGAACCAAGTCTTTTTATTCGTTTTCTCGGTATCTTGAATTTCACTAAATTTATGTTGAAATGTAGTTTTTTCATGTGACTAACATTATCATAGACGTGTGAATTTTGATGACTTTCAACGATGTAAAGTATATTTCAGATGAAAAAAGTCATTCTGGTGCCTTTTAAAAAGCACGTACACATAAATTGGAAAAGTTGGAGCACCGATCCGTCTGTAATAAGCACACACTTTCATGTTCCAATCCCCTAAAATTAATAGATTATTGATTATTGTAGACGTAACATACAAACATTTTATTCGTGTTTAATTTTGCATTTTCACTACCATTAATCATTGTAATTTTGGTAAGGTATCGAATGATATGTAATGAACATTTGATTATCAAGGATGATTAATTAATGAACTCACAAATAAAAGCCAGTGATTTTCAAGCGATATAATTGCAGTGTTACCTTAATTTTCCTCTCAATGCTAATCACTTAATTGCAATTACAACGAGCATGATTGTATACTTACTTCGTTATTGTGATTATTTTTTTATTATTGGCACCACTATATGACGCAATGAAGCATATTGAACTATTAAAAAATGTTGCTCAATTGAAAGAGACGAGGGGACGAAATAATAGTTCAAACTGCGTCGGCGCCACCACTGATACGTTTGAAAGTAAAATGAAAATGAATTTTACAGATGACACGATATTCTCGCACGCCTACCTTCAACGTGTAGCAAGTGAGCGTAGCGGAAAACGGCTGGGGATCCGGGCTTCGGCAAGCATCGACGTCTCTTGCCCAGCATCGCCCCAGCATTCGCCCACCCATCAGCCTTGCAACACCACAGTACTTCTCATTGTCATGCACGCAGGCAGTGTTTTAGGTATGCTCTAACGTATACGTATTTATATGCGTATATATTTCGTATTGATGTTACTCGAGTGGCAATCGATGCATTGCGTAGCATGATGGATTTTCAACTCTCTTATACATAAACGCAAACGATACTCGACGCTGCAATATTATGTAGCATGTTCATTTTAAGTTGATGACTCGGTTGATTTTGTAGCGATTGTTGTTATCGCGTAGCAGTGTTTGCATTGTTTCATCATCGAACCTCCAGCAGTGTTTGATTTTCTTCATTTATGAAAAAATGGTGTACCCATTCACTAATAAAGGGTCTCAAACAAAAAATGAAGGATATCCGTATTCCGAAGTAATATTGACGTTTGAGCAAATTATTCAAACTTTATTATTCCTGTTATTTTCAGATGCCAATGTAGACTTGACTGCGAAAAAATCCGACATAACGACTTTCAAAGGAGCTTTTGAGTCGGTAATAAGACAACACTACCCAACGATGGTTGGTCACATAAGCATAAAGTTCGTCTCCTGCCCATCGATCTGTACCGAAGGTCTCGGAATATTATCTAGGTAATTAAATCACGATAATGTGTTAATTTTTATGAAATTAATCGATCAAGTTGGAAAACCCCCATTTTAAATATGGAAAAAGCTCTCAGAGGCGTGTGCGAAAAAGAATCCAGCAACCAACTCTTTTAATCAGCTGCCACGATATAAATTCCACGAACTTTACATATTTATTTCAAAAATTCTAAAAAGCCTATTGAAAAAAAAGCCATTCATCGGTGAACGATGTTGAATTGTAAAAGAAACTATCGTCGGTTGTAGCAGGGTATTGGTGTAAAAATGCATAGCTGCGTCTATTCATTCATTCCGATTTGAAAATGAACAAAGCACCGGCTGCTGTTTCCCGATAAAAGTAGCGTCAGCCTAAAATAAGAGCGTACGTTATTGCTGGCGGCCGAGCGTCTCGATTGTCCGGAAAACGTAGGCCGCGCCGCGCACAAGTAGTAAAGCTCGACGGGTGGTCAGGCCATTTACCGCAGGAGAAAGGTCAATCGAATAATTGGCTGTCGGTGGATTTTTTCAGCCTCAGCCCGTACAGCTTCGACGTGTCGCCGTCGTGCATGGACACGCCGCAGATCACGCACGACACGATACCGATCGGCGCGATACCGCTGCTGGCCACCTCGACGCCCGAGTACCATGACTCGGTTTCCAAAGTCGTCACGGCGGCCAACCAGGTCTACCTGGAATTCTGCCGCAGCGAGGAGGGCCGCGGCTTCAACGGCCAGGTCTGCTTCATCGGTGACTCGGTCGGCTCCATATTGGCCTACGACGCTTTATGCAGAACGTCGCAGTACCAGTCGCGCCACGACAGCGAGAACAGCATACTCGAGCCGACGCAGCACGACAATCACGAGTCCGCGACGACGGTCGACGACGGCAGACACCTGTCGGCTCCCTCGCCAAGAAGAAGGTCCTCGTCTACGAGGTGAGTGTAGCAGCAGCAGCAGCAGTGCCGTCTCTCGAGCTGCGACTAATCGGCGATCGTGCCCTTTTTTTTTCAGCGACCACTCGCATCAGTGCAAACTCGATTTCGAAGTAAACGAACTATTCATGTTCGGCAGTCCCCTATCTCTCGTTTTAGCCTACAGAAGAATATCGTCGAACAGCGGGGAGAAAAGCAGCAACATCAACAGGCCGTGCGTCAATCAAGTGTACAATTTGTTTCACCCGTCGGATCCCGTGGCCGCGCGTCTAGAGCCCCTGATCTCGGCTCGTTTCTCCCTCCTGCCACCCGTCAACGTCGCTCGCTATCAAAAGTATCCTCTCGGCAACGGTCATCCCTATCATTTACGTGAGTCCATCTTAAACTTTTTATTTTTTATTAATATCATGTGCTTAATAGCATGCTCTCTTTTTTCTCTCTGTTGCAGTGGAGACCATTCAAACGAATCCTCAAATTTTTGCCGACGGACTAAACGTGCCTAATGTGACCATGTCCCACATACGAAGACTGTCGGATATATCAATTCATAGTACCATGTCTGGTATAGATACCGTACCTCTTCAAGCTGTATCTTCTCGTATATATCGCTATTCTTGCTTCAGTAGTTGCTTTAGACAAACTCATCCTCTGACTGTTTTTCATTCACGGCCACTTTGTATTACCCTTGCAGTCACTCAGAAATGGTGGGGCACCAAGAGAATAGACTACGCCTTGTACTGTCCGGAGGGCCTGGCCAACTTCCCGACCAATGCGCTACCCCATCTGTTTCACGCGAGCTACTGGGAGTCGTCGGACGTGATCGCCTTCATCGTGCGCCAGCTGGGCAGGTTCGACCTGCAGCTCCTCGGCAACGACGACAAGGAGCTCACCAACTTCCGTCCAGGCCAGCCGAGAGAGAAGTGGAACAAGAAGCGCACCTCGGTCAAGCTAAAGGTAGCGCGCTCGATCAATTATCTACCTCGATCGTCACCGTGATTCGCGCTACTTTTTTCAGAATGTCTCGGCTAATCACCGAGCGAACGACGTCATCGTTCGAGACGGCACGCCCCAGGTACTGGTGGCGAGATTCGTCTACGGTCCCATAGGGGTAATCGCTTTGACCGGCGAAAAAGTTGACATTCACATAATGAAGGACGTACGGGCGGGCGAGTGGGTGCTCTTCTCTACCGAAGTCACGGATAAAACCGGCAGAATCAATTACCAGATTCCCGAGGACAAAACTCTAGGCTATGGACTCTATCCCGTGAAAATGATCGTGAGGTAAAAATCCTTCTTTAGCATTTTTAACCAATTCGAGGTAAAGAACATTTTCGCGCAATTATGCGTATGCAACACGTATGCGCAGAGGGGACCACACATCCGTGGACTTCTTCATGGCGGTGATCCCACCGAAAACCGAGTGCGTGGTCTTCAGTATCGACGGCTCGTTCACCGCCAGCGTATCCGTCACGGGAAGGGATCCCAAAGTCCGTGCTGGCGCCGTCGACATCGTCAGGCACTGGCAGGAGCTCGGCTATCTTATAATCTACATAACCGGCCGACCGGATATGCAGCAACACAAAGTCGTTTCGTGGCTATCGCAGCACAACTTCCCGCACGGTCTCGTATCCTTCGCCGACGGTCTGACGACCGACCCGTTGGCCCATAAAGCTGCTTATCTGAAAAATCTAGTTCAGGTATGCAAAGTTCTGTAGGGTCGCTCGCTGCACTCGAGTCGCTGAAAGTCTGGAAATCGAGTTCGATGAATTTATCGGCTAATTACTCTTGTTCCCTCTGCAGGAGCATGGAGTAGTGATCCATCACGCGTACGGCAGCAACAAGGACATAAGCGTCTACCAGATGGTAAATTTGCTGCCCCAGCAGATCTTCATCGTCGGAAAAGTGCCACGAAAAAATCACGCTTTAGCCACGGTGCTGCACGAGGGTTATGCGGCTCACCTCGCTACCCTACAGGCCCACGGAGGCTCGCGACCGGCCCAGGGCAATGCACGCATGGTTTTACCTAGAGGACAGTTTGGTCTTCCAGGACAGAACGCGTCGCTTCGACGCCGAAGGTGAGCAACAGTTCACTCGACTCACTTACAATTTTCTCTTTCATCTCTTCATCCATAACTTCTTTTAGTTATTGTTATATTTTCCTCGATTATTAACTCTTTATATAATATATATTTTCATCGATCGCCTCTTTTCTATTTATAATAATTCATTTTTATTACTCTATATTACATTTTTCTTTTTCTTGAAGCTTTCTCTGTTCGTAACAATCCATTTTTTATTTTTATTAGCAATAGCTCATAATTAGCGGGCATCATCTGTTTGATTTTTTTTTCTTATTTTTAGAAACGCATTTTACGGCGAGCATATGAATTAAATATAATATAAATCATACAAAAATTTCAATGTGGTGCATTTAAATGTAATGTCTTGAGAAATGTACTTTGTGTACATTATCGATGTCAATTTTCATATAATCGGCGTGTATATTTTTATCAACTGGTCTATTTTTGTGAAAATTCCAAGTGAAAAATCGATGTTGATTGTAAAGAATCAATTCAACCAAAGTTTTTCATTTGGGACATTTAATTCCCGTGTTAAATGATTTTTATCCTTTTTTAACTGTTTAAACGAACGTGTTGTTATGAGGCAAGAATTGATGGATTTTTTCGATAGATATCTAGGCATCATTGCATAATTTCAATGTTGATCCCCCGATGGCCTATCCAAAATATGACCACGACTTGGAACCAGGAAATTATACCGAAACGTACACTGTTACGTATTACTGGTCCTGTGGTCGATTAGTTGAGAATTCACATTATATTTTTAGATTTAAAACATAAATAGTGAATATAAGAGAATTTAATATATGAAAGTGTCGGACACGGACGCTAAGGTTACATAAGGACTGATAAACGGGGAAACTGCGGTCCACAGATGTATAATCACTTTTATATAATACATGCATAGTTTATTTAACATACACCAATGACTAGAGGACATTTGCCTCAATTTTGAATATATTGTGTGAGTGAGTGTGCGATGAGATAGAGAATACGAGCCTGAATTCGGCTCTGTTCCAGCAACGACACGGCGCCAGTCAGCTCGTCCTCGGCGCGCAGCAGTGTGTACTTAAAAGGAAAGTCTACCTTAGTCACATCTAATACACGACTATTATCTACGTACAATTAACTTACTCATATTGGTAACTATTTCTCTCGTCTCTATTCTTCATTACAAATCTTATAATTTTGTTTGATTGGTCAATATTTTAGCTATGGCCTTGTGATGATTCTTTATTACTGTATTGTAAAAAAACGAATCCCTTGTTATTTGAAATGGTCTAATTTGTTTAATATAAGCACAGGTAGACTGACTGTCTCACAAGATATTATTTTATGAATCAACGTTTTAATCCATCGAGACATGAGTAAAGATGAATGATATAAAGTAATAAAGAACAACAGTAAAAATTCTGGCTGTCCTTCTGAACATTTAATTGACGTGAATTTATAAAGAAAAAGTAAAATCGGATTGGTATTCACGCGATTGAAGTAAAAGCATGCGCAACGTTAAAGTGAGACAGTCTCTATCTCCCCAAAAAAGCTTTGGAATGCCCTTTAGATATTTATATCGCACCCTCGCTATGGCGCCACTTTTCCACTTATAAACGCCTACAAAATATTATTCAGCTAAATTTTGATACGTGCAGCTTACGTTCATTTAAAAAGATCATCGTCACGGTTCATTTATTTTCTTATCACTATCTGTTAAAAGTCTATATAATAAAATAAATAGTATATTTTGCACCTAGGGAGTGAAAAACTGGAAAGTCTCAGAGCATGTGTAATTGTGCTCGGCTTCGCCTCGGCTGATAATCACGTGCTCTGAGACTTTCTTTTTTCGCTACATAGGTGCAAATACATTTTTTTGTGAATCCCCTGGCCTAAAGTTACATTTTCATTTCGCTTAGCGGGAGTAAAATGAAAATATTACTTTAAGCTGGGGGATTTACAAAAAAGTTCATTTGCACCTATGTAGTTAAAAAAGGAAGTGGAATTCATCAGCCGGAGCGAAGCCTCCACGTGCCCTGAGGCTTTTCAGTTTTTCACTCCCTAGGGGCAAAATATACTAATAATTTTCGGCTAATGTTTTGTACCTTGGCACTATTGAAATGAATATGGAAATAATGTATTTGAAAATGAGACCAATTTGTGTGCATTAGCCTTGTGATCATGATAAATTACAGGTGCCGAGAGTGAAGATGCATGCGTTCGGCCAGCGTTCAATTGAATGAAATTTATCCGAAAAAAACCGAGACTACAACGATTTAATCAAAATAAACTGACGAAACAAAGTCAAATAGACTTCATTGTTAATGTAAAACTGTACGGCCTACTTTCACTCTCGCCATCATCATCAACATTCTACATACCAGCGTCGTATCACGGCGAGACTATTTGGATTTGTGCGGGCCTTGACATGTCTACTTTATTCGCTGAAAAAATACACGTAAATACGCATACGTTCCGGCAAGTGCTGAAAATTTTTCGTATTGGACGGCGACGACTATGACGATTGCGACCACGAGACGATATATTTGTCCACACGTATTACGCATAAAAAGCTTTCGGGGGGTCACGCACGTGACCGAGGTAATTAAAACGCAATTATTCAATTCACTTCAACGCTGCACTTCAAGCTCTAATCATATGTTTCAGTCTTTTCTGTTCTGTCAATCTGTCAACGTATCAACAACGATGATCGAACAATTTTTTCACTGATGGACACGATTAATACCGACGTCTCTATTACAACAAAAATATTCACGAGCTTCTACTGTCTAGAAAAGCTTCGCTTTAAATACTCACGAGACTTCGATATAATCCGTGCGTTGATGTTTTTATTTTTATACATGCTTTGATGGAGAACGATAGGAATGTAACAAATAACACGTGTTAGTCATCCGTGCATATTTTGTGTCTTGTAATTTTTCAAAACGACTCTAAAGAAATTTCTTTTTCCAATATGATTTTGAATTGTGTCGTGATTTATATAGCATTTTATTACAAAAATTGCGACACCCATTGACATCACAATCTTCATTGTTGTCACGTAATTGCACGACACATTGAGATTGATCTTTTCTTTTCGAGACGTTTGGGTGACTTTATCTTGAATCTAAAATATCAGGCATGCATTTTAAAGACTAACATATTACGTAGGATTATGTATACAAGAATAGAGTTATTACAATACTATTTAAAGTGAATAATTGAATGAATACTTAATTCATTGAAACATAATATAAATATATACACTCCGCAACAAAAGTTTTCATTGAAATGTTACCCATTTTCAATTGCTTCTATATCCGTTAATTTTTATCGTACTGAGACGATTTTTTTTAGTTTTCTTAGAAATGTTTTCTAGTTTGAAGCCATATATATTTTGAATAGGTTTGAGTCAATTTTGAGTTGCTAAACGCTCTTAAATGTAACACCTAAAATGACAGAAAAAAAGAATTTTTTATACCATCTACATATACACCATCGCAAAGTACTCTTTTCGACGAATAATTTAAAAAAAAAAGAGTTCTCTAACTTTTTTTGCGCCCTGTATGTCGTTTTAAAAGTACCATTTAAAGTACGTAAAATGACTCTTTCAGCTAAAATCGACTCGATCCCTTTTTATTTTTTTTTAATTATTTGTCAAAAAGAGTATTTTACGATGATTTTTAGATTGTATGAAAAATTACTGTAGTCCAGAGATTGAAGTTTAATCGATCAATTTTTTGGGCATTTTTTGTGTTACGTTTAAGTGCAACCGTTTCTTAATTTATATATGATTTAAACTAGAAAAAGTGTCCATAAAAACAAAAAAACTTGTCTCGGTACAGTCACAGTTAATGCGAATAAAAGCAATTAAAAATTTAATATATTTTAATCAAAATTTTTGTTGCGATAATTTTGTTACGGAGTGTATCTAGATTAATTAGTAACACAAAAGAATTAATTAGATTATTGTGATGTAGCTGTACATTGTTGATTAGTTCAAATAGAATTAATTAATCACTAAGAGTTAGAATTTTCATATTCAGATCGATAACACCAAACAAACACCTTTTCACACACGTGGGCTTAGTATCAAATCTACTTCTCACTGGACTAGGAGAAGTCAATGTTGCGCGTTTAAAATTTAAAATCTAAGTTCAAATTTCATTTATTGTCGCGTGATATTACGAACAGACATTTAATTATAGGGACCATTGAATACTCAGCCACTGCTAATGCCGTGATATGCCTTTGAAAACTTTTTCGTTTGATTATGCTCGTTTTTAAATTGTGGTTAAACTTTGTCCACTTTTTTTGTTAAATTAATTTTCACTATTCACAACAATTTTTTGTCATTATACATTTATATTCTAATACATTGGTGTGCTTCAAGCAACATAACTTGTATTACAGCATTCGACATTGCTTATTATATTTATATACGCACCTGCTGATACTTTTGATGTGCTCAAATTAGTGTAATAGAAATCCTTGCACACTGCTCGATGTCAAAGTCTGTGTGAACGATTTCTCAGGTATAATACTTCATCGTGTTTTTTTTATACACGCATATACGCAATCGGTACACTGATACAGTTTTTAATACTCTCTACACTCAAAGTTATTTCAATAATATATCGAAGCGTCCGCTTTGAGATATTACAAAACAAACGAGAAAAAAAAGATTTCGCATAACGTAATTTTCTTTAGTTTTGGCACTTACTGAAAGTGATGCGTAGCAAAATTTATTTCACAGACTCTAGCAAGACCGTACTGTTAGGGTTAATTTTTCTCCAAAGACAGACTCGTCTGCCTTTGAGAAAAGTTCGCAGGGTTCGTTAAACAGACTGGCAAAGATTTGTTTTCTACCTTGAAAAGCGAAATAACTGAAAAAGAGTTTTATAGCACCGCTGCTTTTAAATATTGCACGAATACTTATCAACGTTGTAGGCGTTCAATTTTTTTAATGTGAATCTATTTGTCGTTAAGCGGTGATTGATTGTTTTTTCATATTTTGAAATAGTCTATATTGAAAGAAATGAAGTATTTTACGAGAAAATATAAAGCACATACGACGATGTGTTCAGCTGTTTTTTCACGAGAGCAGCTCGAACATTTCTCGTAAAAGTGGTTTATTGTATTATATTTTATATTAATTATCTTAGCAAAACATCTCTCAGGGCACTGAGCGATGTTACTTAGGACTGAGCCGCGTGATCCGCAGCCCCCAGGCCTGCGAGAGTTGTATAGGAGCAATGCTTGGAAAAGTCGTGAAAAAAAGCGACGAAGAATTATTCCGAGGATGTTATTCTGCTATCTTAACGAAGAATACATAAATACATCTAGTCACTGTATATTAGAAGCTTAGTTGAAAATGTCGCTATAGAAACAGAGACGTTTATATGTTTTACTATACAGCGAATGTCTGTCTCTTTACATATATATTTGTAGATTCTCAAGGTAGTCCCAAAGCTCATTATACAGGCCAGACATTTCTCCCTAGTCTCCGTTTCTATAGAGACGGAAAATCAGATTTCATCTCTATTTCAAAGGAAGCAGAATAAACCTCGATATAATACATATACGATCAATAATAATAATGTTAATTCGTAATCGCGCATCACATTTTGCACGATTGGCTATGCAATCCGCTGCATACGCATTATGTACATTGAAAAATTTCTGTTTAGTGTTTTTATCTATTTTTTTGTTAATTTATTTGTTATATTTATTTTTTTTAATTGTCTGACTTAAAGCTGAGCAAAAATAAATATGTTATAATTTTAATCTTTTCTAAAAAAAATTTGATTTTGAGTTTTGCCTCGATATAGCGCGTGCGAAACGAGGTGCATGAAAAAGAGAACAAAGAAAATTGATTGCACTTTTCGTGTTGTAGATCAACCAAGAGAGCCACGTCACAACCTGTGGGCGCAGCAGTGGGCTTCGAGGACAAATGTGGTGTAGGCGCAGCAACTGGTGCTGGCGCCGCTGCAGCTGCTGCTGCTGCTCAACAGCAATCCGTGCCACTGGAGAGGAGCACTAGCGTCGGGCCGCCGATGTCGCCGACGGCTCATCAGCAGCAGCATCATCTGTCGGGTACCTTAGCCGGTCTCACCGGACGCTTCGCCGGTGCTCCCGACAAATTATGACGGTTTGCTCGCTGTCGCTCGTTACTCGAGCCACGGCGATAATTCCAGCGTATTTATGATCTCGATTAAAAAATTATTCAATGAATACGCGACGATGGGGTCTCGAACTCCTATATGTATATGTAAGAGACGATTGCGAACTATTCTCCTATCGCTTTTATTCTTACTTTTCATATCCAGACTCGTTATCATTGCCTCAAGCTCTCTTTAAAATGGCATCGAACATTTTTCCCCAATGATTTCAGTCCAGTGCTAATAAATATTCAAAAAAAGTACTGTATAATTAATAGACGTAACAGGAGTGGTTGAGCGTACCCTTGCCCATGTACAAATATTTACCACTGTGGTCGAGTACATTGAAATGCTTATTCATTGAAATATTTTCATAGTAAACATTCAATGTTTTACGAGGAATTCGCATTTTTACGAAACTTATAATTTCATTATTATTACTGTAATTATTATTCGACCTGATTTTACGTAATGTCAAGTTGAATATATCTGTAATTATAAAAAGTCTTTCATTTGACGGGATCAAATATGCAATTGAAAGCCACTCAGGCATGGGCAGTTTTTTGTGGACACGTACATTGTATGTTGTCTCCTACGCTCGGCAGTGTATAATCGAAAGATGATATATACACACGTAATAAGATATTCGATAAGGGAGTTTGGGTTAAAACAATTTGTCGTGATAATCAAATTACTGTTCATAATTGACGTTAATATATTTATCAGAAGACAAGCGCGCCGAGACGGAACTCACTGTTGTCGTCGAGCGCTCTCGAGTAAAATATTCTAAATGATGCATTTACGACGTGTCTACGGCAACGGATGTATAGATATTACATGGTTCATACTTATAAATATAGCTATATTAGATTTTATGATCGACTTACGTACGTGTGTTGTATAAATTTAACACTTTGCTCCTATCTCACCCGGACAAAATGATTTGATTTGAAACAATGGAAGCTTGGTCGGTTTTTTTAAAAAAAAAAAGAAAAGAAAAAGAAAAAATTCCCGCTCACTGTTACTACCATAAGTATAGCTTGAATATGATTCTGTGAGGAAAACTAGTTTATAAACTTTTTTGAAGGCTTTTTTGAAGACCTCGGAAAATCTTTTCTCGTGCGCGGCACAGAGTAAGAACGGCGAGCGGGAAAGCTGCGATGAGCATAGAAAAAAATTATAGCGCATGTAAAGAGATAAGCAGCTGCTGTAGTACCTTGATCAAAAGAATCAAGAAAATGTTTAAAACTTTTTTTAACGAATGTAAGTAATAGAATTTATAATATTCGTGAGAAGATAAAAACCTAGGCTCGTTACGAGGCAATATATACATGTGTAATACATAAGTACACGTACAATATTCATAATGGAGAAACGTCGCATGTGCGCTGTAGCTTGTAGAGTGACCATTACATCATTTCTAACAAGGCATATGGCGTAGTAGATGTTGAGTATGTAAGTTGTTGGTTGTAGCGTTCACGAATTATAAAATAATGTGAAAGCCCCTACAGCAAGTAAACTATACCATAAACTTGAATCAACGTTTCTTTTTATACTCAGGAGGCGAAAAAAACAGTATTTCGATATTATTACAATATCACTCTCGTGCACGCAATCGTAGGCAGTTTTTAATTAATTATTATTATTATTATTATTATTATTATTATTATTATTATTATTATTATAATTATTATTATTATTATTATATTTTATAACGATCAATCGTGAAATTTTTAATGATAAATGTTATTTGTGCACACGTGTGAGCATGTAATTAAATTCAAATGTTATAAAAAAAGCAATGTGCCAAAAAAGCTTACGTGTATGTGGTCTTGGTAAAAATGAATTGATCGTTGAACATCAGCTTCGGCTGACTGCAAGCTATGCGCATGTGTAACTAGATGTATCTCCCGATGTCACACCTAAATACCATTAAATTATCTTATATCGAGGGAATAAATGTCTAATAGTTAGTAAAGCTAAAACGTTTCCATACGAAGTCAAGTGCTGATCTCAAGCATTCTAGTGACCACAATATTATAGATAAACGCTTGTTAAGTTTTTTTGATCTCTTTTATTCTTTAATACAGTCTCCACCGTTATTAATATAAATAATTATCTAGATGTGTCGAGTATAACACTGCTCTATGTATGCTATATGGCATGTACGTGATTTCAGCGGTGCTATATCTATATTTTTGTCAAAAAAGGCAAAGAAGAAGAAAAAAACTTGGCCCCACCTCGAGAATTATATCGTTCATCACGTAATAAAATTAAAATTAAACTTTCTATGTCTCTCTTGACGAAAATCGGGAACGAGTTGCGGGCGCGCAAATAACGACAACAATTGAGCAATATATATGTAAGGCGAATTCTCTGTGAAATAGAATGTCCAAAAAACTTTTATTGATAGCATAAAAAATTTGTTGTTTTTGATGCCATGCATGCCCCCGACTGTTATTCGAATTTTCCATCAATCACTTTCGAAGGCTTGATAATGATATTTTTGCCGAAATTCATGATTGTTACTAACTAATATTGAAGCAATTTCTAGCTCAGCCCAGTAAAGGAAAAATATCGAAAAAGGGGTACTTCTATCTTTTTGTGCTGTATTGGTCTTTTATTTATGTTTTTTGTTTTTCAATACTCTAGGATTTCTCGTGATGTTAGTTGAAATTGTACAGAAGCTCCATACGTTTTTTATACATATATTGACTTATATATAGTAGCAAGCTCATAAGGTGCTGAGGCTCTCTCTTTGAGTTCATTTTTTCTGGACAGATTGGCTAATTATCAGTAAAAAATATCTCTAGAATTTTTTTCCTACCGTCACTCAGAACTGAGCTAGGTATTTTTTGCATATTAGTAATAAGCATATAATTCGTATATACTTCGGGCCTCTGAAAAAGGGTAATACGGAGTCCCAAAAATTCTCATCAAATTTTATTACATATAGGGTACGTATAGGGTACATGAACTTGTTAGTATACAACCACCCGTTAATAACTGACTTCCGTGAGCTATTATTTAAAGAAATAGCAATTAAAATAAAGTGTAATGAATATTTTTTTAACTTCTTTAAAGGTTACTAGATAATTCGGTAAAATAGGCCACCTAATATTCAACCAAACATTAATAATTTTCAGTTCAACGTTTCAATTCAATTTTTAAGAACGAAAACAGATTTATTATGCACTTCAAGACACACTTATTCATTTATAAAAATTTTAGTCTTTGAAAATAAAAATACACTACACAACAAAATTATCGCAGCGCAAAATGTCATCGAAATTTTGTCAATTTTTAAATGCTTCTATCTTGGTCTATATTCCTTGTATCGAGACGAATTTTTTTTTGATTTCTTGGAAATTTTGTCTTCTTTAAAAATATATTATGTATGGGTTCAAGTCAACATCGAGTTACCAGTAGTATTTGAGCGCAACACTAGAAATTACTGAAAAAATCAATTGTTTAAACGTTTTTATGGACTACAATAATTTGTTTATCACCTTACCGTACCTTCAAAACGGCCTACAGTGCGCAAAAATAATCGCAGAGAGCTCTATTTTTTAATTACTCGTTGAAAAGAATACTTTGCGATGGTGTACGTTAGATTTTGATAAACTAATTACTGTAGTCCATGGATACGTTTAAACAATACATTTTTTTTCAGTAATTTTTAGTGTTGCGCTCAAATACTACTGGCAACTCGATATTAAGTTGAACCAATACATAATATATATGGATTTACAGAAGACAAAATTTCCAATAAATCGAAAAAAAATTCGTCTCGATACGATGATCAGACCAAGATAGAAGCATTTAAAATTTGACAAAATTTCGATGAAATTTTGTGTTGCGATAATTTTGTTGAGTAGTATATAAGCAAGTTCTAAGTTTATGTCATTGATGGTTCAGTAGGGTGATCGAAAACTGGAAGATTTGCATTTTTTACCTTCAAAACCTTTTTTAGAAATATTATATGATTTTTTTGTTCAAGTGTAATTATAGAAGGTTACATTTTTTCTTTTATAAAGCATTTTTAGAAAAAAAGTGTTTATCTAATCCATTTCACAGAGAACTGGCCACAACATACATATATACCTATATATATAAATATATTATTTTCTTATATCACTATTGAGATCGGCAAGAAAAGAAATGATAATAATTGGCCAGACTTATGGATACGATACGCCACGAGTCAATTTGTAAAAATATAATTATAACTTGACTTATATAAACAATGTATTATGAAAAGTTGTGCAATAAAATATGAGCGTGTACATGAGTATGTATAAGATAAGAGTATGAGTGTACGAATATATCAATGTATCGTAATTTAAACAAAACGAAAATTTTTTTAAGGAGATAAACCCCATGGGAAAACTGTCTACAATCATAGGCTATATCAACGAGTTCAAATGTAATGAGTGCATTTAATGTTGCCCTCGATAGATATTTTACGCGTGTATATTTATCGATCAAAAAGTTTTATTTATGTATAATTCTGTTCTTTTACTCAATTACTATCATAAACTATACACTAGAGTAGACACTGATGGTAGCCCATCGATTTCTAATGGATTTTTTATTCCATTTAGCATAGTAAACCACTGTTCGATTTAATCCTGATAAGGTGCGAAAAACCGAGATGGGTTGAGGAAGACGAGCAAATTTGTTGGCTAGTTGTTAATTTTTCACTAGAGAGAGAGCGTTTGATCAAGAATTTGAATAATAACGATTATAATATCCTTAAACTGAATTTAGAATCACTCGGGACTGAAGAGTTGCAAACGCAATTGGAATATACATGCTTTTAAAGTATAACTGGTGTAGTCCACTATTTTTAGACATTAAATTTTACTTTTAACTGTTATTAAATAAAATGAAGCCGTATATTGAATAAATGTATGTATAGGTAAAACTATACCTTTGAATAACGATATAGTCTATTATGTATATTATAAATATACGTTTACAACAAACCTGTAAGAAATTTCTCGATTTTTAAGTGAAAGGCTATTTTTATAGCTAAAGCCATATGACAGAAAAATATTTTAATCAGAGGTATATTTTTCAAATCGATCGAGTATAATTCAATTGTTGTATTTTCACATTCGAAATCTGTATGATCATGCATGATCGAATTGTTCGTTCAATCATTAATCAAATAACTGTATATGCAGATAGTTACTTTAATTGTAAGTCAATATAATTTGTTTAACGTTTCATGTGTGAGCGGTGTAAGTGTATCTAGAGTAATTATCATTCTTTGAAAATAAAGTTGAATAACTCAATTTTTCGTCGTAATGATTTTTTACTCACCAACTACATAAATCGATATTCGACTAAACACTCTTCGCCTACTTTTTACACCCGAATCGTCAATTCCTTTTCTTTTTTTTATGTTCCAAAAAATCACTCCTGATTTGCTTAAAAACAACAAGCATGTTTGTGAACGTTTTAAGTATAGTTCAAAGGGAATTGGCGCTCACTTCGGGGCTGTTTCTAAACTCGAACTATTTTTATAATTTTAAATCACGATCCACGACTGACTTCGATATATCTCGAAGTCTCTAACCGTCACCTGCCACGGCATTGTTTGTGTATGTACAAAACAGAGTTCGTGTAACTGTTGCAATTCGCACGAATACCATGTTGTCGGCGTAAACCTATGTATTTACCTTCGGCAAAAACAATAATCGCATTAGAGCGTCATCATAATACTTCGGAGTCGAGACTTTTTCTTCCGAGTTTGTTCAAATTTTAATAAAAAGTATTATATATAAGTATTATAATGTCAAACTTCGTAACTAATAACGATCGTCCTAGATTAAGTATTAAAAGGAATAATTTCGATTTACCAAAATTGCAAGAAATATTACGACAGGTTAAGTGGAACGTTATTAAGACTAACAAAATCAAGTTTCGATGATATCTTTCATACATCTGATTAAAAATTTCCTTTTTATTAAAGCCAATAAAACTTTAATTTAAATTTTAAATTGTTATAGAAATGCCAGCAACAGATCCGTGAACGAAGATACCAGTTGCTCAATAAAAGGAGGTTTGAGTTGTTGTCTCCTAATGATGTGCAGGAAACCTTGACGGAAATAGTTCGCCAGGAGTTTAGTAATTTAGGAACCACTGAAAAGTCTGACATTGACACTAGTACAAAAACAATAATAAACAGTCCATTGGATTTCGAAGAAGCTTTAAATGAGGAAAATTATTTAATTGCTGAGCAAGGTCTTTATATTTCTTATTAAGTTTTTGCTGCATTTGATAATTTTGTAAATTTAAAAGTAATTGTAATGACACAAGTAATTTTAATTCCATAAATTTTGGAGAAATAACATCAACAGTTTTCTTTGTAATATTTTCAGAGCAATGGATCTTGCAAGAGTATGAAAGACTGTTACAAAGCGAGGAACAAATGTTTGATATGCTAGAAGATGAAGTTCTCTGTCCCATGTGCCAAAAATCGTTTCTGGAAGAAATTCCTGACTTCATATCTTGTGATATGTGTGGTTTAAAAATAAGGACTGAAATAAGCCTCAATAAATTTAAGTATTATTTAGAACTGTATGTGAATATGCATTCAAATAATTGTCTACAGGTTCCTCAATTTTCTCTTGTATTGAATAACAATAATACATCACTTCAAATATCTTGCTTAGCATGTTCAAAGTTTTTTGTAATAAGTACTATAGAAACGTAAAGAAAAAATTCTAAATTTAATTTTAAGGATTAGAAAATGTTACAATAAATAATCAAGTACAAATATTAAGCGGAAATCCGTTTGAGGATACTATTATTTAAAATCTCAGATTTTGTAACATTTTTAACATTCACAGATTGTGTAATGAAATCAAATAACTTTTGTAGTTTCAGTTTTAAAGTTTTATATTATTTTACATATCAAGTTACTCTTGAAAAACGTGTGACAAAACATTTTTAATCTGTAATAAAAATTTTAAGCGACTAAAACTTAACCAACGACATACAATTTCTGAGAATGTACTTTTGATCAATGAGATGAACTTAATTATATTATAAAATTGTATATATTTGATTACAGTCAGCTGTGTTTTTATTTTTTTTTTTTTTGTTATAATAGAATTAAATTAAAATTTGATATTTAGTTTAAAGTGAAAATCATGTTCAAAATATTTCAAAAATATATGTAAATGTACATTGTAACTATGTTTTCATAATAATATATGTTGCTGAAATTGTAAATCCTATTTTTATCTAAACTTGTTTTCACATTTATTTTCAAAACTTACCTTACTATTATTTTTTATCATATTTTTAATCTTGAATCTATAGAAATTAATTACAACAACAATGGTCAAATGATTTTTCCAACTCCTCATTATATTAACTATTAATATAGTTGAAACTCGACCGGAAAAAATTTTATTTCGCGCGCCGCGCATGAGCGAAATGTGCCAACTTCGTTGAGTCGACTGTCGGCTGTTGTTATATCATATAATGAGGGCATAAGTAGAACATTAAAACTAGCCTAAATGATAAAAACATTCAATTTTGGCTCAATTTTTTTTATACAAATTACATAATGGCATCCCAAGTTCTTAGCCCCGATAATTCGAGACACCTCAAAAATCTACAAGCAGCCAGAAGAATAAAAAATGGTTCGCCAAAGATTCGTGAAATGCTCAGACAGGTTACATTTAGATTGTTTTGTATCATTGTTTTTTAATTTGAGTAAAAGAAAATGAAAATGATAAAAATCAATTTATTTGAACAACAGCGGTGTCGACAACGCATGCACGAGAGAAGAGACGAAATCTTTCTCAAAAGAAGACATGGATTAACTAATTATTCTGAAGAAGTGAAGGAAACTCTGACTGAAATATTACATCAAGAATTTGAGAATGTGGCTTCTATGGAGTGGGATAATCCATCAATACAACTGAAGTCCATATCTCAAGGTGGGGCATTAAAACATGATGAACCATTTGAAGAAACTTTTGATATTGATGAAGAAGCGGAAGGTATTTGAAAATTAAACTTAGCATCCATGATAATTATTCTGTATTTTTTACTCTTTCCATTTTTAACAGAGCAGTGGATCTTAGAAGACTATCAAAATATGTTGTGGGATCAACAACAAATACAATCAATGTTTGAAGACCATGTGAAGTGTCCAATATGTTTCACACATTTACTCAGAGAAATACCAGACTTTGTTGTTTGTGATTGTGGGTTGAAGTTACCTCTACAAACAAATTTGGAATGTTTAAAACATAATTTACGGGAACAAGTCAATATTCACTCTTCTTCTTGTTTAGATGTTCCAAAATTCTCAGTATTCAATGATGGTGAACATTTATCGCTTTGTCTGACATGTTTATCATGCGATGCTTTTGCTTTGTTTTGATAAAATATTTTATTATGTTAACTTCTTTGGAATAGAGTTTGTTGAGTAAATTAAAAATGTGATATTTTTTACTTTGTGTGTGTAGCACTTAACTAATTAACATTAAATATTCCAAGTATATTAGATCTTTCATTGATTTGATGCATTGAAAAACTGCATATTGATTAAAATTGTTTTAGAAATAATAAGAAAGTATATTTTTTTGCGGAATTGGCATTTATTGTAAGTTTGTTGTCATTGAATTAAGCTCAAGAACTATTTCAATGCATGTGTAATGCTAAAGTTAATATTAACAATAAATATACTGTTTTTTATGGAATAAACATACTTTTGATAAAAAAAATGTAAATTTATTATCAATCCTTACAATTTCGAAAAAGACCATGAAAAAAATCATAAACTGAAGTAATTTGCGATCCAATATGATAATCATTGATTCTCAAATTTACGTTATTCTCGGCTCTTCGAAGTTCGGACTTGCGCATTCTTAAGGTACCTGTATATCTATAGAGTATTGATCTATATTAAGGCTTCCCCTTATATTTACCCCACCTTAATAAGACATGCTTACGGTGCTCAGTTGAAGCTGGAAAATGATGTTTGCTAGTGTATCGTAAACAATCACATTTTAGACTTGAATCAAAATTATTCCTGAAATATCAACGAACGTCGTATATTAATTAGTACGTGTATAATATTTAACTCATATATAATGGCTACTGCATCTTTGGCCAAGAAGAGCGTGAAAGATCGATTTTGTCACAAACAAAAAGACATCATCAAACTTCGGGATGATCTGAGAAAGGTAGGAATTAAAAGATAACTTTAAATTATTTGTTTAGATTGAATGAAAAATTCCTTCGCATTATAATAGATAAGTATGAACGAAATTTTTCAGCGCTGTAAATCACGAATGCAAAACCAAAGAGAGGAATTGCTTAATCTGCGCAGATTTGGAGTGCATTCTGACGACGATGTAGAGGATAAGATTAAAGAAATTTTTTACAACGAATTGGTGGACGTTACAGAAGAACACGATGTCCCTGAAGTAGCTGTGAGCGTAAAAAAAATTATTAAAAATGAAGAAGTGGTGAAAACAGAAGACGGTAATATTACAAAAAATTCTATTGATTTTTCTGTATTGAACAGCTATTATTAAACAAAGCTAATTGTCATAACTGTATCTTATATTTCTTTCTTCCAGAGCAAGTCATAATTGATGAATATCATAAATTCAAAGAAGAAGAGACATCGACCATCCTGAATGATATTAGCTGAGTTAGAATGCATCTTCTATAGTTGTTATCATTGGGGGATAAATTTCAAATCTGTCATTTCTTTTTTTTATTGTTATAAAATAAAAATATTTTATCAATATGTTATTTAGAAAACCTCAAATCAAGTTGTACTCAAAACACTTGTTATACTTTTCTAAAAACTGTTATTTCTAACGTTGTTATTTCAAATAAAAAATACTGCATTTGTTAAAATATCAAATTTATTAGTGCTGTAATAAAATTAAACTTAACTATTCACGAAAAATTGTAATTTATAAGAAATTAATTAATATTGATAATAATTGTATCCCAAATCAATAAAAAATTTTTTCATTAACATTTTATTCTTATCAATATTGACACATTTTGCGGTTTACAAAAGTTTTTTTACAACTAATCTCTATCATGTAATTGAACTTTAATAAGTATTTTTACATTATCACATGAATATTGTAATAAACATTTTGTTTTGCATATTGTTATCAAGTAACAGTATTAATAAGATATTTATTCAATAATCTGTTTAGAAGTCATTATCTTTTTACCACAGGCACACTTAATGTTCTTACAGAATATGCATATAATCTCAAATCAAATCATAATTGAAATTAAAACATAATTATTTTACACAATATATCTATAAAATAATATTCATATATATATATATATATATATATATATATCGTATCGTATATATATCATATATATATATATATCGTATATATATACAACATATGATATAATATTTATAATAAATATAAAATAACATTTTTATATATAGTTTATAATTTTTGACGTTGCGTTAAACATATCAAAAATAATTTTTTGCAGGCCGCATTAGATTTTTAAATAGAATTGTATCTAAGTAACATTTGCAAATAATACTCCTTCACCTATTTAAATCTTTATCATAAATTTTTTACATGAAAATGCAAAATTTATCATTTTTATCTTTTAAAACTCATTATTTATGCGAATCTTCGGACATTCATTGCAATATTACAATCCTACCATGTTGAATTTATTAAAAAATTGTTGTCATTTATACTTTTAATAATAAAATATTTCTGGGATATCATAATTTCATAAAACAATAATATTGATCACTTCATTTCGTTATGTGCATTGAAATTAAAATTTATTTTTGTAAATTTATTTTCAAACATATAGCAGCGTGGTAATCAAATAGAAAATTAACAAATTTGCAATGCTTATAAAAAGTTGTCAAGCTTCTCATTGGAATGTCAAAATATTTTTATCTTTTCAAATGTTGTAGTCAGTTGCAATTTACAGTAAAATTTAGCAAATATTATTATACAAAATCAATGATCATTCTCATTCAACATTTGCTCAATTAATTTTGAGAATTAACAAATGACACAAAAATTGAGATAGATTATTAATTATACGCTTTCAAGAAATGTCTTTACATTTGTACTTTTATAATTCTAATACGATTGACACTTATAAGTAAGTGAACGTCGATACATAAGAAATTGCATGTTTTGCATCCAGCATTTAACGAAACCACAAAAATGTATCAATTTGACACATACTGTAACGCACATGCAGTCTCCAAAGTTTTCCATCAAAATTTTCTGAAATAATAAATAATCTGCGGTAACTGTTTTTTTCAGCTTCATATCAGGCTGAGAGAATGACTTTTTGAAGTTACAAAAATATAACGTACAATTCAACCTTGCATTGAATCGTTTCGAGGATTCGGATTATCAAGTTTGCCGACTGCTGCAATAGCTGCTTCAGCAAGACTTGTTGCATCATAAACAACGTTAGTTCTTTTTGACAAATCCCTCAATTCCATTAGGAGAGCTAAAGTATGAAAAAAAGTTGTAATATTTACAAATGCATGGACGGAGCTATATAAAAAAACGAACAATCCTTATCTCACCTGGTCTAAGCATCGCTAATGAACATTTATCACCGGCCCATTTTTTGGTAGTTTCGCATAAGTCATCCATACTAGTCGTTGAAACCGATGCATTGAAAGAATCAAATAACGGCTGAATACATACACTGAACTATATAAAAAGCTTAGGAAAATAGTTACATTGAATTTTTTTTTACATTTTCAAATTTTAATGAAGTATCAAAATGATAAAATTTTAAATTATTAAGAGCAAAGGATACAATCCAAAACTTCCAATTATCGTGCGTCTTGAGTTTGACATATTCATCGAACATTTCTTTCATTTTAATAGACCTTTGACTCGTAACTGGAGCTCCTTCAGCAGGTAACTTGTTGTGAACACATCTAAATGAAATTATGAAGAAAATATTTAAAAATCAATGTTGACATTATAGTAAAACATTTTAGAATTCTATTACGACGTACGCAATTTCTTGATTCAAAGATTCCAGCTTTAATTTCATATCATTCACTTCCGTCCTAATAATATGTCGCTCACTCCGAAGCGTCCTGATATAATCAGCACCTTTCTGCAACATAGCTGCCTTGCTCATTTTAGTATTTGGATTACTATTGAGCTGTGGTATTAGATTATAAAGAGTATCGAAGCCATTTTTAATATTGCATCGTCTTTTTTGCTCGGCATGAATGTGTCCAACACGTCGTTGTTCCCTGTACTGACCACGCTCCGACTCCCCTCTAACATAATTTCGACTCGGTGATAGAGGGCTTCCCACGTTCATAGGGCTATGCAATGGACTTAAACTCAGACTTTGCGGACTATGCACAGCTCCAGGTGCATTGGAACTACTATCATTAGGCGAATTCGGGTTGCTACCGCTTTGGCTTGGACTTTGAAGGTTGGTTGTAACGAGCATAGCTTGGTTTGAATTAGTCTGTAGCAATGTTTGGAAATTATCGAACGTTTTTTACTAGTGATTCAAAACAGAATTCAAACAAGATTTCAATTATTATTTAGTTAATTACCTGCTGTTGCGTCTGGTCATGAACACTGGTAATTGTGTGTATTGGTTGTAGAGTAGTCGATGTGTTGATATGATGGGGTGCATTGATAATGTTCTGGGTTCTAGCAGTTACGTTTGTCGTCGATACTGGCAGTATATGTTTTGCACCAATTACGGACTGATTTTGGCTGGTAGGACGTTGATCGGGACTGGGATGAGCAGATGTTACTGCATATAAATTTCCTGGATCTGAATTCAATTGTAATAAAAAAATTAGTTTGAAACAATTTATAAAATAATAAATATAACTTACGTATCTTTTAGTGATAAAGTGAATATATTTTTAAATATTAGTTACTTACTTTTACTCAGTAACTGTGTGAGTAGGGTGTTGCTGTTAACATTCAAAGTCGGGTCACTTACTGTTGCTATCAAGGGTCCTGGTTGAACTATGGCCACGTTTTTCGGAGCATTTTTTATCACATTTAACGAACTGCTTCGAGATCGATTCTTTGATATTTTTTGATACTGTGAAAATATTATATAGGATTTCAAAAATAAATTCTCGTATTTAAATAAAGCGATTAAACTAGTTGAGGTGAATATAATTACCCTTACTTTTGGCACGGCAAACACCTCTTCTGGAGCCTCGACAACTTGGCTATTCGGAGGTCTGGGTAACAATTTTGGCGATTGAAAAGTTGACACTCTGTAATCCATTGCGTTGTTTGGTTGTATGAGAATGTGCGACTGCGGCGTTTGTTGACTCGTACGCGTGACCACTGACTGCTGCTGCTGCATTTGTGTTGCTGGCATTGTTGGCTGCAATAAACAATTCATTTATAATATTATTTTACAAACACGCACTTTTCTTGGCTAACATCATTAAAGATTAATTAAAGTACGGTATAAAATGTAGAGTGTTAGGTTTTTAAAGTTACAAATTTTAATTAAAAAAGTCTATCTGTGGTTCAAATGACCCATAATACCCTTGTCCGCGTGTACATGAACCCATTGCATAGATATATACAGTAGGGGCACAATGATTCGGTAACGAATGTACATTTAAGACCGTATACATTCGTTACCGAATCATTGTGCCCCTACTGTACATATATGTGAGTTATTTTGACCATCATTTAGAGACTTTTATAATTAGTTAGTTACAGGCAACGTCCATTTATCGATATACAACAAGTAAATTCAAAAATGGTTCTATCATTTCAAAATTAATAACATTTTCAAGTATTTGATAATTCAAAAAGTGAAAAACAGTTTACATCCTTACCCTCAAATTACTAGTAAACTTGCATTGTTGAGCATCGAACGAACCGGTAGGCGGGGAAAATTTGTATCCAGGAGGATTTCTTTTTGTATAAGGTTTATGAGAAATATCTTGCTTCATCTGTTTGACTTGTGGTGGCTCAGTGTACGAAGAACCTAGATCGTGTGCCTGTGCAGTCGAAAAAATCGGTTCTGACGAATTCATTAGCGTTTGAGAGTTTGCCTCAGTCATGACTAATTGCAGCTGATTAGAATCAAGCCCAAGACTCGTGCTCTGAAGATCCAGAGATCTGAAATCTCTTTGGTACGCCAATTGTTGTGGTTGGGGTTGTGAAATTAATTGATAGGTCGACTGTTGCGACTGTTGTCGGGTCTGCTGATGTGCATTTAATTTCGAAGCACGCATATGTCCTCTACTTTGTCGCTGTGATTTTTCCCTTATCATGGGTAGTGCCTGCTGTTTCTGTACTTGTTGATGTTCAAAATTTTGGGAAGTTATGTTGAAGTTTTGATTTAGATTTCTGAAATAATCATTTGTTAAGTTTCTATATAACAAAAATTGTGGTCAAGTTCATGAACAAAGGTTCGATAAAAACTTACGAATTATTACTGAAAAGTGAACTATTTTGCTGTTGCATTTGTTGTAACTGTTGTTGTTGTTGTTGTTGTTGTTGTTGTTGTTGTTGTTGTTGTTGTTGTTGTTGTTGTTGTTGTTGTTGTTGGTGTTGTTGTTGTTGGTGTTGTTGTTGTTGTTGTTGTTGTTGTTGTTGTTGTTGTTGTTGTTGTTGTTGTTGTTGTTGTAGTTGTTGCTGAAGTTGCTGTTGTTGATGAGCTTGTGTGTACATCTTGGCGGTGTACTGTAGATTTTGCAAGGCAACGCTTTCGTCGGTTTGCATGGACGGTGGCTGATGCTGATTAGTCGTAGCTATAGACAAGATTGGCGAAACGGCACTCGACGAAACTGTCCCGCCGCTCAGACTAACAGATGGGACTTGGTTCATCGAAGACAGGAGGTCGATCTCAGGGTAAGAGGTTGCAGTGAGTGAGGCGGCACCTTGACCATAGACGTCATCTTCGGGTTGCATAGGTATTTTTGAAGTCAAGTATTCTGTAAAAACGCTCGTTTCTTGACTATCACCGACTACGAGTGTGTTTATCATTAGTGTTGTTCATGCATTTTTTCATTCTCAGAGTAAATTTACGCGAGTTTCCGATTTTTTTTTTATACGCAAATGTTAATTTATGCTCGATGTATCGAAAAATAATAGATTGAACTAGGTATTATCGTGCTATTATGTAGTATAAAGTAACAAAAATAAACCTTCTGGATGCTGTATCCAGATCACAGCCTGAGTATAGACTGCTGCTTGAAATAAAGTTTGAACCCGCTTGTCTTAAATTGAGAATTCAGTGAAACAATCAAAATGGTTCACAAAGAAATATTTATCGTACAATTTTAGATAAATTTTAGCAGAACATATGTATTGGATACAGCTCGGGGAATCCATTGAAGCCTTTACCGACTATTCATGAAATTGACTTCTAATAATTAACATGGATTTTGGTACCAAATAATTGGTAACGCTTTTAGGTAGCGTACAAACAAATTGTGAAAAAACAAATATAACGAGTTTATATCAAAAGTACATAGGAAAAAAGGGTGGGCTAATTTAAAATTTTTTCTTAATTGATCATAGCTGGTCGATACATATTTAATTTTGCAACGCCCTTCAATCATGTATTTCTTAAATTGTAAACACTATAATAAATTTCCTCTAAAAATCTCCTAGTTTTCACTACTTCGGGTAAAAAACTAGTTAACCTGATTGAACCATCAAAATACAATGCACTGAATTTTGGCTCCATTACACGCTTTAGATGCTCTGTTATTAATAATTTTTATGAAAGATTTGTATATTCATTTCAGACATTCAATTTCAAATAATTGACATTTAATAGAATAAAATGGATAAGAACAATGCAAATATCCAGACCACAACATAAATTTCGAAATTGAATAAGGAAAAAAAAACATTTAAAATCTAAACCTATATAACTCACAACAATATTATATGAATTTTAAAATTTTAGTATGTTTTAAAGTTTATTGACATTTGCAAATTTTTGTTTTTATTTATCAGTTTTATATTTTATTTACTTGTCTGCTATTGCAAAGAATATATTTTTAAACTTGCAAATGCTAGAAAATCCATACAAAATGTTGTTAAATTAAAAACAATTGATTGAAAAGTGAGAGTTTTTTTTTACTTAGAAGTGGGTTTAACTCTTATTATTTGTAAATTAGTTTATAAAAAGTAATTAATTGATAGTTGAGTTGAGTTTAGTTGATTTTAATTTTTAATTACCTTGAAGAGGTTCCAATACGTTAATGAAGTCGTCGAGAGTTGGCTGCAGTGGACCCAAACTTGGTTGAATGAGATCGGCTAAACCCACGCCGCGGGCTATAATGCACAAAGAATAGAGAAATCGATGAGATAAAAGTTAAACGACGAAGGTGTAAAATATGCATAAAACATTTACCGATTTCACGGGTATCGGGAAAATATATCGGCTGACCAATTGTTGTGAACAATGTATCGGTCATGAGCTGCATATAGTCTTCGTCAACCATCATGTTCATACTGTCATCCGAAATCATATTCGGACCTCCTCCGAAATTGTTGACTTGCAAGCTGTTCTCCCAGCCACTGTCGCCCCAATCCATCGTGTCCATGGCTTCCTGCTTTGAAAGTAAATGATACTTAGATACGAAAAGTAAATGAACTAATGTTTTTAGGTGCAGAGTAACGACGATATACGTACCAAGACTCCATCTCGGTTTGGCCAACCAAAAATTCGATTTCGATAAAACATGCGCCATTTTTTGTACTCTGCGGTGACTGCGGCCAATTTTCGCTTCCAGTATTTACCCTCTAATACTACAGCCTGCATCGTGGATTCAAAATAAAATTTTTATGGACATTCAGAAATTGTATTTTGATCAATTTAATGAGTCATATTTCTCACCTCGGGCTTGTCATGCGTATTTACGTCGAGAGGTGAAGCAAACTGACAAGCTAGACTACTCTTCTTTATAATAACTGTAAATAAAAAGTTAAAATCTATAATATTGAAATAAAAATGTCTCTTCAATAGATGTTTTTATGGCCAAACTTTAATGCTCCAACCAGCTTCGAAGTTTTACAAATAATTTTTGCTTGCCGTAAGTCAATAAAAATAGTGACTTAATAGATTAACTAGCAACTAAATTAATAGCAAATTAATAGAAAAAGATTAATAGCATAGCAACTTCGAAGTCGCTGATCAGGTGCAATGTGAATTATTAACAATATATTCGCTGAAAAACGAGGTGCGTGTAAATCTTTTTTTATTTAATCAACGATTCAAAAAAAGCTTTTTTAAATTATATCAAAGTAAACTTGTTCGATTTTCATATAGCAACTCGATAAACAGTCATCTGTAATAATAAATGCAAAAACTTATTCGAACTAAAATGAAACTGTTCCTAGGGTAATTATGTAGTTGTTAAAACACTGCTAAAAGTAATAAGCTGATAAGTATAAATCCAGAGAAATAAGCATGAAAAAATAGTTTTGAAAAACATAATTGACATTGGCAAAGTTCACTCAGTTGATGGCTTGAGGGCAAATCGACGCTAACGTTTACTCTCATGACGCAATTCAAACGCACATCCGTCTGTAGTCTATACACGCGTACAATGTAGAATCGAGTTTTCATGCGCTAATTCAATGCACAAAGCAACTAGCAATGACCGAACAATAACAAAACAACGTGGTTCAGCCGAAGTATACATACACGCACATATTTGTATCAGATCGATGCGATGAAAATTTGAATAAAGACTCACACTGCATGTGCCAGCATCGCCAGATGCAGTTGTTCAGGCGAATTTTGTCTTTCCATCGTAGACGTATGCCTTTGAATCGATTCCATTTCGGTGACGTCAACTTCTGTCTGAAACAAATTTAAATGTCCCACGGCATTAATAAGCTACTCTTTTTGCTTCATTTATATGTCTATGAGGGATTTTCTGTCAACCCACCCGAAAAATTTTTCGCACGCCTAATATGATTTACAATATGATTATTGTACATGCACTAATTGCATGAACTAATATAATACATATCGTTTGATACGTCAGAATTTTCCCAGAATTTTAATAGATATTTTTGGGGACCGTTTATCGCATTTTGAGTCCCGAAAAAGGCATTTTTTACGATTATCAAGAATATCTCAACAATTTTTAACTTAGAATAGAGTGTCTAGAACAAAAAAGTGCAAGAGAGTTTTCTTTACGGAATTCGCTAATTCTGAAATTAAATAATCGCAATAAGTATGAATTTCGAAAAAATGTCAAAAGTAGGCTTCGGAAAAGGGTATAAGCGGTCCAAAAAATCTTAAAAAATTTTTGAGACATTTCAACAATTTTTTAATCAGTTGAATTGACAGACATATTTATTAGGGTGTACCCCTTTTTTAAATATTTCGAATAAAAAGAATAAAATAAAAGATATCGCAGGAGCCGAGTGAAAAACTGTTAGATAGTATCTTTTTGCAGATCTGTGCAAAAGATGGGTGCTGAAATAAAAAATTTTCAGCTCGGAGTAGATCCCTGAACTCTTCCGGTGGGAGAAAAAAAACTTTTCATCTGCTTCATGCTTAATTCTTCAGCTTTAAATAGCAGACCCCTAGACTCGTAGCTTGTATCTCTTTATTCAGCAAATTTCATTGTAAAGGCTCACGTAACAAAATATGTTTAACCTTTCAAAAGATAATTTACTAGCGCAAAAAAAATAACGCAAAAAAAGCCTTCAGGGATCTACTCTGAGCTGAAAATTTTCGATTTCAGCACCCATCTTTTGCCCAGATCTGCAAAAAGACACTATTTAACAGTTTTTCACTCGGCTCCTGCGATATCTTTTATTCTATTCTTTTTATTCGAAATATTTAGAAAAGGGGTATACCCTAATATTTATGTGCTTTGATAATAGTGTGTGGGTGAGTAAATACTTTACGATTTCCACATTACTTAGCGCCTCGTGAAATATTTTTTAATACATTTTAAGCTATCTCGTAACAATATTTTGTATAGAAAATGACTTCGAAATTTTGTTGAAACTATGAATTACGTACAGTTCAGCAAATGTTTATTGAAACTTGTGCACGGGCATTTCTGTACACAAATAAAATGTGTACAAATATTGGACACATTTTACTTGTGTACAGAAATGCCCGTGTACAAGTTTCATGTGTACGAATGATACCTTGCCAGCATATACATTAAACATCATATTGATAATTAATTTTAATAAGTTCATTCAAAGATATCGTTATGGTCACGATAGTTTGTCTCTAAATAATTGAAAGAAAAATTATTCATGATAAATAGAGTACATGCAGATAAGCAATTCCAAAGTTATAGGTACGTCTATTGTAAATAAAAACATACGACTCATCTCGATGTATATTTTTAAAAAACTTACACTGCAATTTTTTCAATATTCGCATAAATATTTTCATGAAAATAAAAATAGTTTCGTTATCTGAAAATAATATATATTTGCATGCAGAGCATAATCTCGATCGCAGTTTACGCGTTTTTTTAGCGAACGATAATCGCGTGGAATTTCTTGTCCTCGGTGCAATAAAATTTAAATGCGACTTTCATAATAAACGATGAGCAACTGGCACTAGGACTGATAAAATATGCGTTTTAATCAAACAGGAAGTGAGTACTGAGTCTTTAACGGCTTATACGTTAACAAGCGCTAATCTCAATTATATTGCATTGATTATTGAGTGAATTACAGCGTGCTTACTTCGCATCCAATACATTAATTATATTCTGTATTGAAAGGACTCTCAAACTTATTTACTAAAATCATTACGTAAATTTTTCCGGCTCTAGGATTCGTATTGAAAATCGCCTCCTATAATTATAATGTATGGAAAAATACAATTACAAATATCATTTAAAATGAAATAGAATTAAGTTCCAAAGATAGATCGAAAACAACGAGTTGAGTAAACGTAAATTTAAACTTGTTTACAAAACAAAAACGATTATCTCCAAAACTTTTAATATCACATTTGACAAAAGAAGCACGCTTCTCAAAATTGTCTTACTTATATTTGAAAGTCTGTCCCATGAAGCTTGAAAAAAAATCTTTTTTAGAATCAAATTCAAGACAAAATTAATTTTTTACAAAATAAATAAAAGGCTACAAATTTTTTATTAAAAAAATGATTAAAAATACGTTATTATTTCATTGATTTAGTTCGACTATTAATGCTTGAGAAAAAAATCGTTGAAATGGGCTAATTTACAACAAATTCAACTGAAAAATAACAAAATCCCTTTTAGAAGTCATAGCAACCAAAACTGCTTTCGCTGCAAAACAACTTATTTATGCAAATCGTTTAGAACCCCTTATGAATAAACTTTCAAGTTCCAAGTTAAGCTTAAAAATTAAATTTTTTATTGCGGTAAGTGTAATATATATACGAGCATGTAATATATATGCGTGTTATATATATATAGCACGGTTAAGATTCATACGAATATATTGCACCAAATTTTTTTACATAATTGCGATAATTTATGTAAGATGCGAAATTCACGGTGTTCAAACATGTAGAAAAAAAGCCACAGCAAAAGTAGTAGCGGGATAGCGATACTTTTTTTGTTCAATGACAGTCGATTGGCAACATTCTCGATTCTCAAAACACTCTAAGAACAAGACGTGCAAAAAAATCGCTCACTTATCACTAACTTGATTTAGATTTATGTATCGTGCTAAATTAGGCAGCGTATTTAGGTTGTGCACAAGTTCGTTTTTCGTGTCAATTGAAGGCAATGGAAGAGCGCGAGTTTGTGGATTGCCGAGCGAGCATGGCTCCAGCACGTAAATGAAAGAAATATTTATTAACGAACCTCAATGTACAAGTTCCAGTTGTATAATAGCTTGCACTCGTTTATGAGCGGTCATAAATCGAATTTTTCTTTTTCATTGGCCGCGTGTAAATTAGATTGTGCAATAGCCAGTGCACACGGAATGTAAAGGCGCGCGAGCGTGCGTAGCGCGTACATGCTTGTGCGTATAATATATTTACATAGAAGGCAACATTGTTCAACAGCAGTATTTGCGAGAGCCTTTCCAAATGAGACGCGTAGTGGATATATATTTTTTCCTCCAAAGTAGAGCTGGAATAGACAGCATGAAAAAGCACAGCAAGAGCTCAAGTTTTATAAAACGATAAGTCGTCGCTCGAACGAATACATGTGAATCGAGTGTGTGTATATGTACATACGCAAAGATTTCCAATGAAAAGAAAATTAAGATAGGCAATATCTGGCGTCACTGCGAGCAAGATAACTACTTATATGTGTGTCTGGCTATCAGATAAGAATGTTATTTGCTTTACACCTTCGATGCTAGTTGCGCACGCTCTCTTTCTCTCTTACGTCTGGCTTCTCTCGTTCTATTCACTGTACTCCCAACTGCAAGTTTTCAACGAGCGAGCCTCTCCGTTTCTCGTGCCTCTCTCTCTTTCTCTCTCTTTCTGAAACCTCTTTCTAAGTGTCAGTATTGTATGTGCGTATGCATGTATTGACTGCAAGTGTATAATATATACTTGCACGCGCATGATACAGCAATTGCTAATCATTTTGATATGTACTCATGAATGTTGTTGAAATCGTTCGCTCGATATGAGAGCAATTAGGCATATACGCGGGCGCAGAGCGAGACACGTATATGAACGTACGGTAAATTTCACTGGCATTGCCGGTTGTCATTTAGTTTTATACAGCTATACGATGCTGCTCCGTTTACTCATGGGTTTCTTCATTTTTTTTCCATTTTGCAACGAAAATATTGAAGGATAAAAATAATAAAAAGTTATGTCTCCATTGAGAAAAATATTTACACAAAAAAAATTTATCTGCTACATCACCAAAAACATTATCGTGTGCGGGATGAAAATTTGTCCTGCTTCGTATACCAACTTTATTTTATATAATCACAAATACATTTTTTGTGCCACCCCAACCTAAAGTAACATTTTACTCCCGCTGAGCAAAACCAAAATGTTACTTTAGGCTGGGGGATTTACAAAAAATTGTATTTGCACCTAGGGAGTGAAAAACTGGAAAGTCTCAGAGTACGTGTAATCTATCATCCGAGGCGAAGCCGAGCAAAATATACTAATTTAGTCCTCATGACACGCTGAACGAATTTTCCGTGTGTCGATTTTTTTCAGATGTATTCATATGAAAGTGTCGCATATATACCATATTGATAAATTTTTTATATTAAATCAGCGTAAAATAACACGATTCGTTACATGTTTCTTAAAACGATTAGCTAGCATAATATACACATGCACGTGATGTGTGTGTATATGTACGTGCTCGCATTCCTCAGAGTAACTTATCTCTTGTATTCATGATATTAAAATACAAGTTCAAGCGTCATTTTCGTTGTGTGCGATATTTAGGTACAGTTCAAAAATCCAACCCAAGTCCTTTAATTTTTAATTTTTTCTGAGCAAGCGTTTAATCAACTAATATTTTCTCGTTTTTAAGAAGAGGATGCACTATATCGATGTTGCAAGCAAAGCGTGTTGCGAGATCGGTTCTTCAATCATCAGCTCATAGCGCTCAAACCTTTGGAAGGCCTCACTTTCATTAATTGATTTTTATCAAGCTGTGCAAAGACCGAGGGTTTATATGACACGAGATCAAAAAGCATCATGTTTTTTTCTCGTGTTTCAAATTCAATATTTTATTTGCGTTCAACGGGAAAATTAAAACATTTCAGTTGTGTTTTTCGACGATTTCGATAATTTGTAAAATTAGCCAAAGTTAATTTACGACGTCTATAGCACAACTTATAATCTGGCAATGATCGTTACGCAGTAAGTACAATTGATGCCTACCCAGCTTTAGCGTGATCTCGACGAGCTACGTACGAATTAAAAAAAAAGAGGAAAATTGTCTCTCACCTATAAGCCAAAGACATGCACTGGAAAAGTTTGTTGAGCGACGTCTCGATCGTCACGGCATTGTTCTCACTGTCGACAGAAGCAACGCCGACAACCAGGTGACCGTCAATTATGGACGAACGCTGGGCCCCGTTGGTCGCGACGATCGCAAGCCGAGTCTCTGGTTGCTCCTCCGGCACCGGCACCGCCAATTCGTCCTCGTCGTCCTGGGCCTCAGCCTCGAAATCCGAGACCATGAAGTGGCCCGAGTGGATGGTCTCGCGCGTGTCCCGGCCGTTTTTTTTGTCACCATCGCGCCTAGCGATACCGCGGGCCTGGTGCTGCGGCGTACTGCTCGTGCTTGACGGTGCAGAGCTCGACGCCATCAGGGCCAGATTCTGCTGTTGCAGCTGTTGAGACGTCAAAGATTCCGTTTTACGATACATTAGCTCCGTCTGCATCGTAATATCTTCTCACAATTGCGTCTGAAAATGGTAAAACATTTGACTTTTTACTTATAAAAATATGTGGTTCGCGTAATGATTAAATATTTTGTTAAATCTATTGTAAGATTATACAAGAGAACAATTATTAAAGTTTAAAGTTTGTTCGTATACCAAATTTCTAAGTTAGTGGCCGAGAAAATGTCTAAATATGTTCAAATTTACAGAATGGAGTGTTGTTCGAGCACGAAAACGGGACTAAGCTTGGTGATAAAGCATTAGATGCGCTTGCGCACGACGAGCCTGAAACAGTGAGTAGCGTTTGAATAGCCTCTTCTATCAACTTTATTATCAGTTCAGTCATTATTTAATCTAAATTCCTGAAAAAGCAACTCGAGACAAGAGGCGATTCATTTAATCAGCCTCTCAATGCATTATTAAGGTTCTTATAATTTATACCGAGCTAACGATCGCTTCGAGAGAGGTTCCGTTAGATTAAAGCATGAAAAAAATAAAGAGAATCGATGGGTTAGATGTCTAGCGCGCAGCAAGCATCTTGATATATTAAGAAGAAAACAAGTCTTTGAGCGCAATTGAGACGCGCGCGTTTCGATTAAGGCAAGACATAAAGGCTGTGCAAACTGCAAAAGAACAAGGCTGTTTTTCAACCTCACTTAGGGGCATATCAACTATAAAACTATGTTTTTTTCTCGATCCTTATTGCGATTAAAAAGCTAAGAATGCATAGATACATTTTTCTCAGCGAATCTCCTCAATGCATTTTAAAACTTGTATAGAAGGGCCCGGTAACGTGGCTAGCTATAAACATATTATGTAGACTTAACTAGGAAAGATAATCACTGGCTTCATTATTGAGTTGCACAATATTTAAAAATGCTTATTTAGAAAAGAAAAAAGAATTACTTTGAAATTTGATTAATGAAAACAAGGCGATCGAGTAATAGACTATCTAATGGATGGTTAATTCTTGATATCTGTCTGCCTTATCATTTGGAATTATATCCGAGCACTAGGTTTAAAGTCGGGTTCCACCGATCCAGATCTCCTCCACGCCTGTATAAATTTCTCGCGCAATTAAGAACTCTTTATCTCGAATGCACGCATATAATGCAGCGGTGCTCATCGCTGGGCTCGGATCTCATTACCGGCTGTGCCTCAATAGAGCTTGTGCAACTTGCATTATTTATAAAGAGAGAAGTTTAGTGAGTTAGCCATTCTGTAAAGAGCCTGCATGAGAGAGGTTGGTCGAGCGCTAGCCCAGCTCGACTATTTCAAGCGCTATCTATAAAAGTGCAACGTTTCCAGGAATCATCATTGGTTTTTAATGACATTTGACAAGGGCCGCGAAAGCTGGTAATGTTTGTAGGTCAGAGAAAAAACCTTTTACGACTCGCGGGTTATTTGATGTCGCATTTGGTGCTCCTCCTCTCAAGAGCACGCAATTTTGGCCCGCACTTTTCTATATACTATCGTGCGGGGGTTTGATCAGCAGGTTTATTCTTGGACCGTATGTGACGAATCGTTTATAATATATTATATTATCGACTCATTTTCGGCTCGATGATTCAGTTATTGAAATTTCTCTCATCTCATTAAAATCCCAGTATCGGCAAGAATTTAATGGTTATAACCGTAGTGAAAGTTACATTAGAAATTTAATCATTTTTCAGAAAAAAGTATTTTGGTATAAATTCAATTTATTGGGTGATTCAAGAAAAATGGGCAGAAGTAATGTTTGTTTCTTTTTGTTCGATCGAAGATGAAAATCTTTCAATTTTATAATTTAAGCATCACAAGGCACGGTGAAAGGTCTTATGAATCAAAAAATCAACTGTTAAAATTTAATTGAGGCGACTGGAATTCAAACGATACATCCACGAGGTTATGTTAATCTAAAAAAAAAACATAAACAAAGCGTTGACGAGGAATTCCTCGCACTTACTTTACGCCCGTGTAGACAGAAAAAAAACGGAGTGACCAAGGATAAAAACTGTTTGAGCTTTTGAGAAAAATGAAGTAAATATGCAAGCAGAAAACTCGATTTCGAACAATCGAGATCGTTATCTTTTCAGAAAATTCTCACGTTACGCACAGCGAAATTTCTCATGCCATACACATTCTCGGGGTTCTTCTCTTCGCAAATCGTTTATGAGTAAAGTTTTCATTTTTTTCAGTTTTCCCGCAAAACATCGAGCTCATTTTTTATTTTAAACGTGGGTACATTATCGAATGCGCAAATATAACTACGAATTGCTTTACATCAAGCACAAGAAACGCACGTATAAATTCGATCGTGGCTTTCTCTCTTTTATTAACATGATGAGTATATGTAGCGGTAGCAATGTTTCTGTACGCTTCGAGTGTATTGTGCCATGTACATTATATCTCACATTTACACACACACACACACACACACACACACACACACACACACACACACACACACACACACACGAGTTTTGCGTCTACAAGTTTTGCATGAAATATAAATGCATTAAACGCTACACGAGAGGCTGTACACTAAGCGGACAACAAAAAACTCTCGTTTTCCATGAGCGAACTTATTTCTCTACATTCATCTCGCTTGCATGGTATACGACGAAATTCGATAAGTAACTTTGGCCCGTCTCTCAGTCGCGCGCCGATAAACTGAACAAACTGTACGCGATCAAAAATTCCGTATGGACTTGGAGTTTTTTATCGTGGAGGCTATTTCACAATTTCGTGTACACATATATACCTATGATAATATTGTAATGTAACTGATGAACAGCACATAATAAGTAACGTGGTTACAATCTCTAGCAGACGTAAGTTTACAGTATGTGTTACATACATATTGTCGCATAATTTGTTGGCTGCACGATCAGCTTCTAACAAAGCGCCAGCAGCCGAATAGAGAGAAAAGGAGAAGAAGAAGAAGAAGAAAAGAGAAGAAAGAGCAGTGCATGCTATATAGGCATTGGCCTCTCAACTCACCAAAAGCGTATTTGATCGCATCAAAATTAACTCTCAGATTCGTTTATTAGCCTCCTCTATGTTGGCACTTGGTGTGGCGTGCACATATACACGAATAAATATTCACGACAGAACAACACACAGCAACTTACGATCACATTAAACTCGCTACGACAACGACGACGTCGACATGTCGATAACAATCTCTGTAGCGAGAAACAAACACACTAATAACAAAAACACTCGCGCGCGCGATGCACTGTGCGGAATGGCAGCACAACAGTAGTAGACTTATAGCAGCAGCACTGCGACAAGCTCCCAAGTTCAGTTTTTGTTATTTTTTTATTTGTAGGTTATTTGCACGATAGAGTCGAAGCCATGCGCGCACTGCCACTCGACGACTCGAAAGAAACTCGCGCGACATTCGCTGTACATACACACTCAACACACTAGACTTAGCAAAACAGCCAGCCGTAGTCTGCCGCAATCGAGCAGCAGCCCGCTGAATCGTCGAAGCGGGCGGACGACGAGTCAGTTAGGCAGGCCGCGCTCGCGAGGCGAGTGGAGTGAGCCAAGCAGATCGAGCAGCGCTCCGAATGTAGGAGGGAGCGAGACAGACGATTAATATATATATACATTATTGTATTACACGCAAACACAGTATCGTACTGATACAGACGCGTTGCCGAGTGGAGTTGGACGTCGTCGCGCGCGCGGCGCGAAAGAGACGGCGCAACTTAACGACGATCGTCAGGCCGCGTCACAGGTCGCAAGTGCCTCTATATAGTCGGTTCGTTTCGCTTACATATAAGCTCTCCGTATCATTTCTCTATGTATATAAATGCGACGAGCGACGATCGAGAGCAGCACGCGATTCGCATTGCTTGCTCATGACATGCCTGCGCACGAGTTTTAGTTTTCAAACGCTCGGGAGCAGCTTATTAAATAGAGAGCCTAGGCGCAAAAAGTCAACTGCCACTCAAAAGTCGCAGTGCGTGTACATACAGCTATTTGAGCGTCAGCCTGGCCAATTCGACACAGCATGAGACTTTCAATCTATGCGCGACGAATGGCACTTGATCGCCATTAGAATTGGTTTGACCCGCAGCAGCGATGATGATCGTTTGCCAATGCCGCTCGTTCGCATCGGCATGCACGTTGCACCACTTGCACCGCGGCTATTATTTTTATCTTGTATGCTCCTTTGCAGTTCGCAATGGCCAATCCAATCGTTACTTACGCGCAGTCCGTACAGAACCAATCAGCTGCGCACTTGCACAAGTGCATACATGCCGAGAATTCGTAATTCATGAAGTAGCACCACTACACGCTGCATCAGCGCAACCAACTACGTCATTGGCTCTCGAGTTCTTAGTATACTAATATATTACAGCTGTATAATTCATGCTGCCGTATACCGAACCGACTGTAAACAAGTGACTGCTCGAGAAATGAAACTTTTGCGCTTACATTTTGTACTGTCATTAAGATATTTGAACAGCATAAAAAGAAACTTGAAGTGATTATCTAACATGCAGTTGCATAATTCTTGTAAATGTCGTACGCGTTCTCTTCAAAATAAAATTTGCTTCGTTTTCGACCCAATAAATTACAAATCTACAATTTGCGTCAGTAAAAGTAATTGCGCGTGATTTTTGAGGCAATAGAGAGAATGGTGCGGGGATATTATACTTGTTTTGATAAGAATACGATATTAAAAAATTGGCGCGCAGAGAACTTGCTAATCGATTGTCGTTGCAGTAAATATACTTCATACCAACAATGCAGCTGACGCAAAAAGCTCTGTTAGTTGGTAGGCTTGCAAGTCGCCAGAGGACGTTACCACTCCACCCATCGCGCTATTCTGTTAATTGCCCATATGTCAAATGTCCAATGCCCATTGTAACATTCAATCATTGATCAATAAGTTGCATTAAATACTTTAGGGCTTTTATCACAAATCTTTAATTTAAAATCAATCTATACATTATTTATTATTGCACAATAAACTTGTAACTTATTTTCTACACTAATATCAACAGAAAGTGATGTCTAGATAAAAATGTACTTATGTCAATTTGATACACATAAAAATAAATATTTTCAATAATACTATTAAATCCAAAACTCCTTTGAAAAAAATTATTTACAATCCAGGCATTATATAAGCTATATTCTCTAATGTTTTTGTAAAAGAGAGACTATTTTCACGTCGAGTCGCAGGGACTTGCTGAGTTAAACATACTAAACTACCCAAAGCACATAATAAAGAATCTAGCAAAACTGAAAGACTGCCTGATACAGTTATTTGACCATTATGTTCTTTTAATCTTTCTCCTATCACAGTTAAGCTTTCCCCTAGTAACTTTAAATATGCTGCAACATCAATTGGTTCAAGTTCAATTGCTCTGAAGATTTTCACATCTCTCATAGGATCTTTGATTACATCTCTAGATTTAATAATATCATTGATAGGTATTTGTTTTAATGGAGAGATCTGAGTATGTTCACTTTTTCTTTTTGAAGAATTTGATAAGGGTGACTTTACAGGAGCTGAAAATACACAAGAAAAATATTGAATAGTTGACAAAGTATATGACTTTTTGTATTCATTATATTTTTACTTGTTTTGGAAATAAATTTTTTTGTTGGTAGGATTTGATTTTTTTCTGATAGGCGTTTTGCTCGATTGCTCCAATTATATTTTTCACTATTAGGTACAGTAGCCCAAAGTTCTCCAAGACGTTTAGAAATTGCAGTGAAATCTTTAATGACAAAGAAAGTTGTTTAATTTGTTTGGCATAAATTAATGAGTGAATTAGAATGCAGTGAAAAAATTTAGATTCTTACCCATACTAGGATATTCTTGTAATAATTTTTGCCTTGTTTCTTTTGACCATAACATGTAAGCAGTATATCTAGTTTTCTAAAATTAATTTTGGGAAGTTATAAGTAAATTCAAAAAAAAAAATATATATATATATATTAATAGTAATCTTTAACTGAATAAATTACTTGTTTAGGTGGTGACACTGGTTTGCATTTAATTTTAGTGATAGTTTTGATAGGCGCAGGAGTCTTCACAAGTTTTTTAGGCGGTTGCGTTTTTTTAGGAACGCTTACAATAGCATCAATATCCAAATCTAAAGAATCTATTTTGATGGTACTGCTAACAGATTTTTTAGATTGTATACTTTTATCATTTTCATCTTCAGATCCTGACAAAGTTGATTGCGATTGAGTTTCATAATCCGAGCTTGATTCAATTTTCTTTTTTTTTTGTGCTGATGAAGAAATTTGAGGACTTCTATTTGGAGAAGCTATTGTTAATTTGTAAGATGGTGGTTGATGAATTTCAGCCACATGAATAGTTTGAGTTACTTCAGGAGTGTCAGGGCGAACTTTAGTTTGTAGATCAATTTTTTTTTTTCTGTTTTGATCAGTTTGAGATCGTGGCCTCTTAACTTTTGTTTCAATTATATTACTTGAAGATTCAAAGTCCATAAGCTTAGATGATTTTTTACAAACCCTGCCACTTCGGGAGACACCAGTAACTTCCAATTCTGTAATTTGAAAAACAAGGTTTTCTCTTTGCAACATGAAATATAACAAAACTATGCAGAATTAATTCATCATTTATCAATTGATGCTAGACCAAAGGAATTTATTCATAAAATATAGGTAAAAATATTTTATATTGTTATTTAGCAATATCTACTCTTATTAAATTAATTATCATATTGAATTTACCATTTCCTTCGCGTTTAGACGTTATATAAACTTCCATTTTATCGTAAATGATCGTAGTTGTCGGTGTAAATAGCTATGATTATAATTACTTTTGAACGAAAATTGAGTTGTAAAATTAAAACGCAGTAATTTGAACTGCGTAGGTTAGTCAAGAATTATAAACATTTTTATTTCAAAGTGCAAAATGTTTACTTGTTTTTAAAGACTTTTGTAACATTGAGTAATTATCGATAACTAGAAAAAATCTATCAATCAATCATTATGCATATAAAAACTTAATTAAAAGTACAGGCGAATTATAACCGGCGCGCTGCGCTCAAAGTTGAGCTTCCGTGTACATAATAGGTACATAATATGGCGGAAAAAATTGAATTTTTCAATCGAGCACAATGTGATATTTAGTTTGCGGCATCGACGTATCGTGTAACTGTTTAACATAAAACACTGTTAACAAACTCTAAATGCAATCAAATTCTTATGTTGACGAAATTGTGCTATCGACGCCAAGTTACTAGTCTCACCCGTGATACGAGGCGGGAAACCAAGACGCGCAAAATTTTTGCATAGGCATAAAAGTCATGAATAGCGCCGCCCTTGCGGATACTGATAAAATTAAATTGAGAGCCGATATTTAATTGCAAATATTGTAATAAGTCGTACATTTTCAATAAAATTCCATGGAAAATTATGAAGTGAGAAAAGGTACTTATAAAATTTTAATCATGAGTTTCATGCATATCAATACAAAAAATTCCACTTAATAAATTTAAAAAATATTCATTTATACCGCAAGGATTACCTTGATAATCTTTTTCATATTACTAAAAAATTTTGTTAGAGAGTTGATTTAAAAAAACATTAAATAAATGTCTGCAATTGTTTAGTAAAAATATAGTCTTATTGAAGTTATTTACATAATCTTGATTGTAAAATTTGATTATTATCCAATCATTTATATTATGAACTAGTCATTGCAGGAGACTTGTTGGCTAATCTTTCAGCTTTTCTAGCAAAGTATCGTTGACAGGCAGCTTCAAAAGCGGGTCCTACACATCTTTTTTTCCATATATCAATCTTTATCTTTTTTTCTATTATTTTAGGCTTCTCAACAATTGCTTCTGGATTGTCTTCCAATTTGTTTGAAATAGTTTCTGATTTTTCATTCTCTTTATTTTTGGAGCTATCTTTTGGTTTTTCATCACTTTGTGTAGTGTCCCTTTCAGTTTGTTTATCTTCATTCGCATTTGATATGCTATCATCGTTTAGTTTTGGTTTTTTATAGTGAATTTCTGAACTATCAGTTTCATTTGATTCATTTACTGCTTTTGTACTATCAGTTTCATGGTCATCTTCTGATTCTGATTTTGATGCTCCTCTTTTTCTATATTGTCTTTTTTGTTTCAACTGTGAAGTAGTTGATTTTTTAACATTTACTTTGCTATTTTTATCATTAAAATCACTATCATCCTCAGAATTTGAGTCAGAAGGTATTGGATCATCTTTGTCAATTTCAAATTGAAGTTTTGTTTTGTTTAGCTGTTTTTTGCTATCTTCCTTAATTTTTGGAAGAATTCCCAAATCTGCTTCATTTCTAACTACAGTTTGTCTATATAAATGTCTATAAAATCCTGTCATATCTTTTTGTTTACTTACATCAGCTATAGCTTCTAACTTGTCTTTATAGTCCAAATCTTCTTGAAATTTTTTGCTTTCTTCCAATTTAGCTTTGTAACTAGATGTTACAAATCTTTCTTTGTCTGGGAACATATTATCTTCTGCTTCAATTTCTTTTTGAATTATCCTATCTTTTCTCAGCTCCTGTTCTTTTTTCCTCAGTTCTGCACTTTTAAGTAAGTTTTGTATATACTTAGGTTTGTTGTCAACTTTATAATGTGCTTTTTCTTCTTCTTTTGCTTTTTCTATTTCATCATAAACTTCATCATATTGAAAAATTGTTGGATCAACTTGTAAAGCCTTTTGTAACTGTATATGATGTTTTGTCTTCATCTTATTTTTTTCATTTTCACCTCTCAGTGCTTTTTTAACCGATTGAGATCCATCTTCTGCGTCTGAATCATCATCATTTCCAAAAACATTTCCTACTTTGGGAGCTGATAAAGCAGCTTTTGCTTTAGGCAAAATTAAACCATATCTGAAAAATTAAAATTAATTTAAATAACAGCTGGAAAATGATTATTTTCAATAAAAAAGATGGAATTTACTTCTATTAATGCATTGAAAGTTTCTAGGTTATAGTAAATTTTCAAATCTTCAGAAATCAAAATGAGTTACACTCTGATGTAAACTTTTTAAATTTTTATATATAAAGGTCATAATTTAAAGTGAAAAATTTTAAGTACAGCTTTACTTACTTTTTACCAGCCATGTTGATAATTTTTGTGCTTATTTATTGCTACGACTAATGCTGTCAGTGTCAGCAAGAAAAAGTATCGACAGTAAACATTAAGCAGACGAAGCCGTAGCTAAAATTGGGCAAGGTGTATAAACAGTAAACACGTATTATAATGAAGCCTGCATTGGTAATTGATATGCGCATATCTGTCTGATTTTGGTGGAACTGCGTGCACAGTGCGCAACAATTGTACCAATTTTAAGATTAAAAATTATTATCCGAGTGCATCTCTACTGGCGTTAGGCGTAGTGCGGCTAGCGTCATCTCAACTTTTCAAGGTTGGCGATATGTCAGATGGATCAGGCAAATAGAACGCACGCAGGTATTGGAAAGTATAGGATACCGCAGCGCCTCTATGAATTCAATGTTAATTTCCATAAGAACTAGAGAAATACTGGCTGATTTTACCCTATCCGACCCTCTAGTTCTTATGGATCACTTACATTGAATACTGAGAGGCGCTGCGGTATCATACACTTCCCAATAGTCAGGGCAAAATGTTTGGGTTTTGCATTTAATTTTGAGTTTTAGTGCTCATATTATAGGGGTACATTATTTTATTCAATATAACAAAATTGATAAAAAAAAATTAGTTTTTTAAATTTGCATATGTCAAGCAACATTTTTTATCAACTATTTTCTAAAACTGTTACCGATAACAGAGCTAACGTTCAACATAAATATTTTTTTATTATTATGCTGCACCCCTTAATTAATACTTTTTGATTTAAAACATTTATTTTTAAAAATTATCAGCTATGCTCAATGAGAATATCGAAAAATGTTTATTACAAACCCGTGCAAATTACTAAATCAAAAGTCTTCTAAAAATCAACATTTGCCAGAGTAGTGTTGTATATATTGAGTAAATACCAACGAATAAAACAAATTCTTAAGACTGTTATTCATTACTTTAATTTTTATTAAATAAGTTTCAATGGGAATTGAAATAAATAGTAGATTACGCAATGAGTTGGAACACCTACTCCATACGAGTTGAGTATACTATTTACCCTAGGTGCAAAATATATTAATACGCACCTACGAAACGGAAAAAAGCCTCAGTTATCGGACACCATGATAATAGTGTTTATTTCCATTCTTGCCGTATAAACATGGCTCCCTAAATCATCAGCTTAACATTCGAAAACTTTGGTGAAACATTCTAGGGATATTTCCCACTGTTTTAGTATACTCTATCCTATGACATTTTCTAATGTAATAAAAACCGCTACGTTAATAACATGTTAACTGTTATAAAAATGATTGATACACATAACATTTTGAAAAGTATCAAAATTACCAATTAATAGTATCTGACGAAACAAGAGTTTCGACCCGTTTTATACAAAAAACCACTCTTTAATAGTAATATATAGCCGCTTACGCGCTAGTCTATTAAAGCTTACCTGGCGATACCTTAACACTTGCTTACTAGCTAAACCTTGAAAATGGCGCTACAAATTTTTTATTGTATTTAACATAATACATTATTTTAGTTTTTATATTTACATTTTCATTGCACGCAAAATTCCAATTGATTTTAAAGTTTGTTTTAAGAGTGTCCAAAAACTAAACTTTTCGGTTTTTTTTATAGAAATTGCTCTTAAAATAATAATTAAAATCAATTTTCGACAAAATAAATATATGCATTAGAAAAGCAGAAAATTTGCTAAACCATTTTGTATTACAAAATTTTTAAATTTGCTGAGTAAACTTCCCTAATCGATTATAATAGGAACTTTTTTTAAGTGTCCGAAAACTAACAGGTTTACCCTAGTACTCTATATAACGAGTGTGGATATGCTTTTTCTGCAAAACGAGGGGTCAGCACGAGCCAAAGACCAGTCACGACACACTCCTCGCCCGTTGCTTAAATTATTATTATAACACTAGATTCTAAAAGTAGTGGCGAAATTGAGATTTTTAAATTAGAGTCCTATAAAGGAAGTTGAAAATTTAGTTGCAGAAGTACTCATTTTTGACTTGCAATCGAAATAATCTTCAGTCATCAACCAATCAATTTGACTTGATTTGACTTTTATTAATTCCCGGTTTTAATCTTACTTACGATTCTTTAGCTACCCTCAAACAAAAAACTTCACAGTACGAACATCTTTGGTTGGTAAAATCGGGAACAAATTAGACATTTGTTAATAACACTAATTCTGATAATAATACATATAACATCCAACAGCCGCTTGAGTGAATGTTTTAATTGCAACACGTTTTATGTTTATTTGAGTGTAAATAATAAAGGATTACAATATTTTTCCAGCTTTTTGGGTGTGAACTAATTCTTATGACGTCTTTAGATGCACAGTGAATAAATCGTGAATACTATATATGTAAAATTAATTTTATCGTCGATCTTTCAATGTTGATACTAGCATATAATTTAACTTGCAACTTTTTTAAAATTATAGTTTAAGAAACGATTATTCCAGCATAGAACTTTTATTTTTCAAAAACCATATTATGCGCTAATTATTGAAAAATGATCAAAAATTGTATAATTCAGGGATCTGCGTATTATTCGTTGTTGTTAAGGGAGTTAGTCCATTAATAAATATAATAATAATAAGTGATTTTCAATTTTTAATTTTGTAAGATTCAAAAAGTATAATATTATTTATTTCATTTAAAATTTGTTAAAAAGGTAAATTAAGTAATAAATGACGTTTTCTATTATAACAAAAGTACAACGATTTTCCCTTGTTATCAAATACATTGGTATAAAATGTGTCCCGCAACTTGCTTGTCGATATCATTAGTGAACAATAACACGTTTATTGGTATAAAGAAGTTGAGCGATTTGTGGTTTGGAAACGTTTGCCTCTTGTTCATAAAGAAGTAATTTTTGACTTATTCTGCTGGATTGTTAAAAGAAGGTGCAAAATTATTTTAAGATATTCATTATATGATAAATTTAAGTGTTGATATAAAATAAATATCACAAATCGAACTATATTATTAATACATATAGTGAATTTGTTTGTTCGACAAACAAAACGTTATTTGGACACTTGTCTTTCGCATATGCTCGAACGAGAAGCGAGAGAAATTGAGTAACTAAAACGCAGAGCTGACAATGTATTATATTCGAAAAAGCAACAAATTGATAATATGGTACTGTCAGAATAAAATACGCATGTCAAGTCAATATTGACGCAGATTTTCATCTCTAATTTGATTCCTGTATCATTGTAGGAGTATAATATAACGTTTTATTAGGTTTATGCGTCGCTCGGATTGTCATGTCGAAAAAGATGCAATAATAAGTATTCCATCGTCGTTTGTATGTACAGTGTCATATGGCAAAAAAATAAAAAATACAGAGTCAACAGAACTTCATGCGATACGTGATTGTAACAGTTAATGCCGGGAAAGACATGCGATGTTAAGATAAACGCTTTCTTCGATTTTTTTTCTCGAAGCGATCGAATGTCAATTAACTGACACGGCAGAGTATAATCTTCGCCATAATCTATTTCGGTATAAATTTTTGCTTTTTCCCATGTATCTACAATTTGGAGTCCCCATTATATGAATTTGTGACATATTTCATGTATACAAACCCAGAGCAATCAAACTAATTTTCAATTCCTTAGAACTATGCTATATAATATTTCAAATAACAAAAATTTAATTATTTTGAAAGTTGTACTAAACAAAATTGATTCTGGTTTGATTTTTTGATCATAAAAATGACCCGATTTTAGTTATATTTATTTTTGTTTAGAATTATACATTTTCAAGTCTGATGAAAATAGAAAAAATATTAAAACTTCAAAAAAGAAATTCAACTTTTTCGATTGCAACATCGCAGTTGGTGCTCGTCAGATAATAATAAAAAATGGAACGTCTTTATTCCAAACTTGGTTATTTTATGAAAATGAAAAAATAGAGAAAAGTTTTACTTATTAAAAATGGTCAGGTTCTCAAGAGATTTAACGAAACGGAGGAGGAAATATCAGAAAGCTAAGAATGATCATATGAGCTCAATAGAATGGAGATGAAACGAACGGAAGTATAAATAAAAATTGTCTGAAAGCAGCGTAAAGTTGGCAGCTCTATTATTACCGACCACCACACACGTTTATAAAATTTGAGTTCGATAATACAATGAAAAAAAAAACGCGATCTATTAATGAGGCCTGGGCTATACATAATCGGTGGTGCTCGCACACCTGTTTCGTATATTACAAGTAAGCCGCGACATCAGCGTCGTTGCGCGCTCTTGAGTGCCAAAAGTGGGAGATATCTCTCAAGAGTGCAAGAGGCAGCAACAGCTGGGACTGTGCTCTCTTATACGAATTTGTTATTATCTTTGTGATAATCATTGCTGCGGCAAGTGATCGAGAGAGCCTGAAACATTTGATTAGTGGGACTTGGACCGCTGCTCAAGGCAGTGCACATGCACAAGGCGAGCGCGCGAGTGGATTGTTCAGTGCACAAAGTATAACAGTGTTGTTCTTATATCGGCGTCACGCTTGATCAACGAGCTTATCTGCGCGGAGCCTGCAAATAGCCTTGTTTCGGAGATCGAGAATGAGGTTGTGCTTTGAGTCGACTCATTTTTGTGCTACTCTCATCCTTATTTTGGGACTTGTCGGGCTATCATGGCAGTGAGTGTTTTTGATCATATCAACGATAATTACCCTTTCCATTGGCGCGAGCTTGTAAGACTGCGAAAAATCGGTATGCTTGGCCACGGCTCTGATCAAGTGATCACGGATTGTCATCGAAGCGACGCTGTTCCGGGGTCATGCTTTGAAAATGTCCGCGCGCCATGCTAACTGGTCATAGTTGATCGAGCATCGTTTCAGATATAAATGATATTTGCAATAAATTTTAATATGTTCTACGAAATCGCACGAATAAAAATGTTCTTACCGAATCGTAAAACTCGAAGCCTTCCTCAACGCGTATTTCTCTACCGCAAACTTACAATTTGTACACGTTTTATTGTATTGATAGTCTTCTAGCCTGAAACCAAGTTAAATTGGGTGGTCAGAAAAACGATTTGTACTAATAATAATATATTTTATTTCAATAATTTACTGAAAAAACATCGATTGGTGGATTCAAAAATATAATTTTATATTTTTTTTAATAAAGCAATAATGGAAATGTTTATAGTATTTAAGTGGCGTTCTGTTTTTAATTGAAATTAAATTGAAACCGAAAGGTGGTCTTGAAAGCTCAAGAGTGAAAAAGTATTTTCTATTGTAGAGTACAAAAAATTCTAATTTCATGCATGTCTTGGCAATAAAATTGAGCTTTTCAATTGAAAATGTCAATTGTTAAGTATTATAATGCTGATAAATTTTCAGCACGCCCAACGTAACGTTTAGGAGATAACACTTCGCTAACTCTACTTCAAACTAAGATATGACTCTTTTACATAATTTTAAATACATATTGTTAATTGTGCTCATTTTAGTATATTTTTTAATTGTCTCGTTAAATGTTGTGCAAAAATGAATAAATTAGTGAACTCAATTTTTATTACAATTATACTTGAGCTGTAGTTGGGAAAAATACAACAAACGTGTTTATTAGTAAATCAAAAAACAATATTTTCTGCAAGGGTTAAGACTCATTATTTAAGTGCAAGTTGAATTCGATAAAAAAAAAATAAAATGAGTGTTTCCCATCGTTAAGTTTTTTAAATCTTTAGATTTAAAATATAGCCATCAGATTTTTGGCTCTTTAAAGATTTTTTTTCTTTTTCTTTCAAAGAATTTTTAATTGCAAGATTGATAATATGCAGTACTTGAAATGTTCATGATATATAAAAAAGAAATTTTAAGAGTATCAAAAAAACGAGCTTAATTTCAAAGAATTGACTTCCTTAGAGTATTAATGATTACCACGTATAATTTTTATGAACAAAAATCACTTTGAACTATGGGTTTATATAATATTATTTAACAAGTAGTTAAGAATATTATTTGGAATATAAAGCAAATTTTTTGAAACAGACAAAGATTCTGAACTCTAATTTCATTTTTATTATTGTGACTGCTAAAAACTAAATTAAGATTGATCGAAATCGAGGATTATTTATACAGAAAATCGATAAATTATTGATGAAAGTCCAAAAAAATTTAAAGATGTGTGACAATACATTGATACTTATCTTCTGACTTCCAAAATAAACACATTCAAGCTTATCGAAATTAATCTAAAATTATGTAAATGATTACGTCATGACAATACAAGTCATTGAAATTGAAGAAGAAGATTCACGAACTATTTAAAAATGAAAAAGTAAACACGAAAATGAAGCAGGTGTGTGCCGATGAGCTCGTTACTTTTTGCACGAACAATTAGGTTGTGAGTTTAGGAAACTCGCATAAACATCGTTGCTCACCATAAATTAGGCTCTATAGAGCTTTTTCCCGTCAAGTTGTGAATAAAACCCTATGCTACCTCAATACGAATTGTCACGGCTTCATTGAATACTAGCAAGATCAATGAATTATGAACAAGGAATTACAGTTAATTTTTCAGGGTCATAATACATGCCAATCGAAGAATTTTCTTGATATTAAACTGTACATTACACTGGTATCTTTAATATGTGTCTTACAGTCGAAATAAGAATTTTCGAGAATCAGATGTGAACTCAAACAATCCGATTTAAGACAGTAAATTCAATTACTTTACCCACTCGTGAATATTAATGTGAAATATATGGGTCTAGATTACATTGTCTAAATAAATTTAATTATTTAATGTCAATATCAATTGATTTTTGGTTGCATAACTAAATTTACAGTAGCCATAAAGAGCAAATATACTTTTCTTTCCCCGTGCGAATGTCGATTCACTTGTTTTTTTTTTTTCAAACCGCACTCTATAACAGTTGTTAATAAGATTGCAATTTTATTTTCCGGATTGGAGAATTCAATCCAGAAATTTTTTCCATTGAAAATCAAGGAGAGGAAAATCAAGAATTATTGTATTTATTTTTTATTGCATAAATAACAGGACGGAATATTGCCGAAACCTCAGTGCGATAGAGTCAATGACGCAAACGGAGCTGATACAAGAGCTTACGAACGAGTGCCGTTACGATAAAATGATCCGGCCGCCAGGCGAGATCAACGTGAATGACCCAGTCAAGGTCTGGGCAAGGGCCTACATCTACACAATCAAATCGAATATGGCCAAGACTTTGGTACTTATTTATTATTTTGGCGATTGATTTATGAGAAAAAACTTGGCCGTGAATTATCAAGGCAAACTTGGTCTTATTGTTACATAATTCGATGATGCACACAGCAATTTGCCGTACAACTGATGCTGCAGTTTCGCTACGTGGACACGCGCTTAAGATACAAAGATATCGCGCCGAATCGGGACAAAATCATCGGTGGCAAGAAGATACACGATTGGATCTGGACGCCTTCGGTTTACGTGGCCAACGAGCACAATTCGGTTACCATGGGGGAGAGCGTAAAAGATCTGCTTTTGTCGATCGATTCCTCTGGTATGGTCATCTTAAACACTAGGTTAGCCAATTTATAGAGACAAATTTCACTTAAGATTAACAAAACTTCATGTAGATTGTCATGTACATTAACTCCCAAAATTACTTAACTGTTGGTACAGGCTTGAAGCTAATTTGAACTGCGCCCTTCATTTGGAAAAATTTCCTTTTGATGTACAAGAATGTCCTCTTGTCTTCGAGAGCTGTGAGTAAAGATCGTATATTACCTTTATATATTTATATGAATGTTAATGTGCATTAAGGATTAACAAGATAAATGCACCATCTGTATCAGGGACTTATAATCTCAAAGACATGGTTTTGGAGTGGGATGAAGCGCCGATTATATTGGCCGATGAGCTTCATTTGACCGAGTACAAGCTCATGGGTCAGTGGGTAAATACTACCAATGTTACCTACACATCAGCCGAGCAGCACTATGGACATTTCGGTAAGGTCAGAAACATCATTCATACATTGTAATATTATTAAAAACTTGAAATTATATCAAAATGACTGGAATCATTTGCAACCAAATCATACGACTAGTTTTTCCCGTACTACTTATTGCTTGTGAAAGCAATATTGATTGAATAAATAAAAATTCCCTATTTGATATTCATTATGTTATTTTTAAATTTTCAGCTGGAAACTTCAGCTCTATTAAGATAACGTTCAAACTTGCTCGAGAAATGGGATTTTTCATCATGGACTATTACATACCGTCGATACTAATCGTGGTGTTATCATGGGTTTCTTTTTGGCTTCACATGGACGCCAGTCCTCCGAGGATCGTCTTAGGTACATACCATGAGTTCATAAATGAAGAGCAAATAAGATTTATGACAAAACGTGCATTGAAAAAGCTCAAATCACCCTGTCACAATGGTTCCAAATATCATTTCATTTTTTATTCATGAATCGTCACGTGTTTGTTTGATCTTACACAGCGACGAACTCATTGTGGAGACGTATCTTACGCGAGAATAAAGCAACTTCTCCGTATTAGTCACTTTAATATTCGCTGCTATCACTTAAATCAAAACTGACGTATTCGACGCCGGTTGGTTAGCCTTAAATAATAATTTGCTATATATTATCTGTGTGGCGAAGCTGCATATATAGTAATCCGTTATAATGCCAAGTAAATTTCATTGTTTGATCCATCAAGGAAACATTTTGAAATAAAGATTTTTTGTCATTCGGTAAATAATCACGCATAAACTCGAATATGATACAAAAAATTCGTAACGTTGCGACTGTTAATTATTACAATAAAGATGCATCTTTCTCACTGTCGTCGTTTTAATTCCCTAATAGTTTTTTGTCACGTGGTGAAAGTGTCTTTTTACTGTTATTTTCAGGTACTAACACGGTACTAGCCTTCATGACACTAGCTTCCAAAGTGGAAAATTCATTACCAAAAGTGTCTTATATAAAAGCCAGCGAAGTTTGGTTTTTGGGATGCACCATATTTTTGTTTGCAGCTATAATCGAATTTGCATTCGTCAACACAATTTACCGACGAAAGTAAGTCAATTCTTTTTTGACGTTTAAACAGAATGAAATTATTCATTTGTTCGTAAAAAAATTAATTTTCTTGCTAAGACAGAAATATAAAATTGTAAATAAACCTAATAATAAGACTAATAGTGCCATATCTTACGCGTTAGCAACAAACAAACAAACGCACGTTTATCCGCAAGTAGCTAGTTATATAGGCGAAGATTTAAGTGTTGGCTCGTGCACTTTTATTGCTGTTTTATGTTTAGATTATGAGCTGCCTTGCTTACTGTTTTATTGCACAACAAACACATTTTTACACTGTAACAGTAAATTAAGTGGAGTAACCAAACTAATCGTCAAACAATATTTATAAATTCATGCAAATCAACAAGTTAAAAAAAAATATTTTTGTGTTCTCCCAACAGAAAAAATGTACCGCTGAAAAAAGTTAATAGTAAATATATTCTTAAATCTACTCTCACGCCCAAACTTGCCAGGAAACAATTCCAGAAAAATACTGGAATCGAAAGATCAAGATCATGGTCGTCTTTGGATAATGTGAACGAAAAAGTTTACACAAGCCAAAACTACTTGACCATACACGTAAGTTTCCCCATACGGGTAACACCTCATACCCGCATTTATCTAATCGATTACATTGTTAATGAAGTAAGAGACTAATTTCCAACTTGTTTTAGAGCTTCCCTAGCACCATCAATGTACCAACTCTGAAGGTGGAGGATGAAAAAGACTATTCGGTCGGTAGCGCTGTAACGATAGACAGTAATCCGTCGCCGCCGCCTGCACCGGAGCCCATTTTACGTCGTCGAGGGACTCTTGCGCAGCTCAATACCTTTACGACCATGACGCCGCAGGAAATAGCTCAATGGATCGACAGACGAAGTCGTATTCTTTTTCCAGTCGCTTTTCTTCTTTTTAACATTCTTTATTGGTCTTTTATTTGGATATGAGCAACGTGACAATATCTCTCAATGTCATCATGTCGTTTGCTCTCAAAAGTTTCATCCCAAATATCATCAACTTCGTTTGAACTTGGGTAAAAGCTGAATTTATAACTGTGCCACAATTAAATAGAACACATTAAAAAGAGATTTTTACAATGATCAACTTATTTTCCTGTTTTATTTTTACGAAAGCTTTTTTTATCATCTGAAAGAGAAATTAATAAAATACCGTTACATTCTATTTCAATAAGCTCGTTGACTTGGAAATTTCCCCCTATAAGGTGTGAGATAGACACGTACACTATGTTATAACGCTAGTTGTTTAAACAAAATAGTTTTTAGACAATTAACTTAGTGCACATCACTAACACGTTCGATACTTTTAATTCAGAGAACAATGTCACACCTGTTTCATGAAAAGTCAATATCTGCTTGTACAGTCTTGTATTAGTGGTTTAATTAGTTAGCGAGTATAATTGAACATGTGTGAAATGTATTGATAATCGTTTTTAGCAAGTATAGTATATAGATTAGATCATGTATAATTATATGAAATAATTTTTGAATCACGTTGTATTATGTATATTAATAATATATTTTTTATTTATAAGTAAAAGATCACAAGTTTGGAAACATATACACGTTACTATAATTTTAAGGTTTTTTCTGAAGTAAAAAAATTTTATTGAAAAAGTAACTCACTAGAAAAAAAAACACGTGAACAAACCATAAAATTAACTCAAAAAGAGGTTGAAAAAAAGAATTGTTAATTACTTTTGTAATAAAGTTACTTTATTTAAATAGAATAAATAAACTTTTTATACTTAAATTCTTGACTTTCATTTATTTAAAATCGTGTATTTATCAATTGATTATTTCTCGTTTTACATTATAATCAAATGCTGAAGCTATTCCTTTTATTGTTACCTTGAGTATTACTCAAATATAATTTTTAATATTACCGTAAAAAATCCAGCGTTATTAATGCAAGGAATTAAATTTAAGGAATACAAATTGCCACACATGTAAATATATGATGTATTTAAAAAACTAAGACCTTACATCAATATAGAAGTTGAATCTATAGAGCAAACAATACAGAATTTAATTGATAGCAATTAAATAATCGAGTACCCCTTTCAACGAAACCTGACTGAATATTTTATAATGCGAGAGTCAGTTTCGTATCATTTGTAATGTAACACGTTTGCGCAAATAATAACAGTGTACAGCACGCGATCATATGCGATGACTCAATTGATGAAAAATTGAATGAAATTTTAAGAAATCGGCTTCGTGACTTTTAAAATGTTTCAAGACAAAGGATACTCTTCTTACTACATATTCAATCGATTTTTTCTAACAGGATGCGGAATATGGCCTTACGGAAGTACATGTCTTTTAAAATTTTTCCGATATTTTTGGATTACACAACAGATATTTTTAATGTCTGCTAAGGTACTATCATTCGTAAAAATTTAATTTGCATGTCTCGATTTATTGTACCTACTATAATTTTTTGTAGATTATAAAAATATTCGAAATTAGATACGACATTGATACAGTTATTGAAGCTGTTGCAACTCTATTTTACAATATTGCAGCTACTGTAAAATATTGTAATGGTGTTATTAACGAAAAAAAAGTAATTTTTTCGTCCAAATGTTTTTTGACTATTTTTAATATAGAAATCACATTTAATGTAAATTCAATAATTCCAGATGAAATTTTTAGTGGATAAAATACATACCGATTGGAAAAATGTATCTGATCCTATGGAAATAGATATTTTATCACGTCATTCAAGTAGGGGAAAATTATTGAACATTCTCTACATTGGTGAGTTCAACGCACAGCTTTGAACACTTACAATAAAATTCTTTACTTATGATAAAATCAAAAAACAATTGTTATTTATTTTTAAAAGTGTTAATTTTCTTAATTGATCATGACTTTCTAAAAAAAGAATACATTTTTGCTACACAGCCTCAGTTTATAATGCTTTGCTATCCTATTTATTACTGCCTCTCTCACCTATAATCATGGACATTTTTATGCCACTGAATGAATCAAGACCAAGGCAGCCTCTTTTAATTGCCGAATTTTTTATAGATGAAAATAAATACTTCTATTCAATGACAACATATGCTTATATGACTTGTTTATATGGCATTATTCCTCTTCTCGGTACTGACACTTTCTATATGAATTGTGTACATCATATTTGTGGAATGACCGTTATTTTGAGGTTTGAACCATTAGTTTTTATTATCTTAGATTCATAAAGTGGAAATTGTTATTTTAATTTTATTCGGTACTTTCACGTATTAATGATCACTATTCACGTTTATAATTACTAATAAATATAATTAAATAAGAAAATAAAAAATTGAATTAAACCATCAATATTCAGAGGTGTCGATTTTAAATTCAATTTTGAGCTATTACCACGTCTCAATCGAAATTTAAAATTTTAAAAGCTGCTGTATCGTAGGCTTTTAAGGGTGATCTTTCCAATGGTGGTGTATGAAAGAAATTGTCTAAATTAATAAATACTAACATCAAAAATTGAAAATTTACTTCAAAAACGTATTTTTTTACGGTAACTTTTTTTGAATTCAATTTTAAACCAGTTAGCATTTTTTTGTTTGAGTGAAATGTAAATAGATTGCAGCCTCACGGTTTGTTCTTTATAAAAACACGATTAAAAAAAAATTTCTGGCATTTTTAAAGTCAATTTTTATTGAATTTTTAAAAACAGACTTCTAAAATTGGTTACAAAATTTCAATTGTAGTTTGGAAATAGACGAGGAAATAATGTCCAATAAATAATAATGCGCGCAAATGTTGTTGAAATAAGATTTCTAGAGCTATGATGATTTTTGTCAGTGTGTCAGGAGATGGGAGGAGACTGTCCTTACAAATACAATCAACCATAGAAGTGCGGTTAAAAAAATCTCTTTCAATATTGCAAGCAAAAAATTCTTCTAAAAATGTGTTAAATATAAAGAGAATCACTCCAGTGATTCTAGAAAAAATCACGGAGAAAAACATATTCGCTGTTTTTTTAACAAAGTTTTTCTCTCTGCAATTCAAGAAAAAGAGATATTCTCAACCTTACGGTAAAAGCATTTTTTCTCTGCAAGTTCGAAAGAGGGGTTTTTTTGTGTTCGCGAAATGATCTTTTTTATATGAATGTCAAAAAGATTTTTAACCAGTATTTATATAAGGCCGATTCTCTGTCTAGTCGAATGTCCCAAAAAATTTTTTTTCTGCACATATGAAAAACTTGTTGTATTTGATATCAGATTTGTCCAGAAAAATTTATAGAAAAATCGGGGCCTTCTATGACACTTTTTCAGAGGCCCAAAGTTGGCCATTTTAGGGTTTTTTCGAAATTCATGAAAAATCACTAATATTCAAATAATTCCTACATTAAAGTAGAATGATTCAAAAGTAAAAGTGCCCAGCAACTTTTTTGTTGGAAATTGTCCAAATTTTCAGAAAAAAAAATGCCAAAGTGATTGAAGCCACCTAAAGACGTAATAATGGGAAAACATAAAAAAAAATACATAAAACAAGAAATCTAATCAAGTTCGAACCGGACTTTCATTTCCTAAACTATGTAAAAAGATTCCCAAAGATGTCAACTAATGCCTGATAAAGTTTTGTAATGGGTCTTAAAGTTTAACGCAATATAGACAAAAATGTATGGCGAAAAACGTGCAAAAAAGGACTGAAAATGGCTGTTTTTGGTGATTTTAGGCATTTTAGGCCTATTTTTGACCTTTTTCGCACGTTTTTCGCCACACATTGTTGTCTACACTGCGTTAAACTTTAAGACCCATTACAAAACGTTATCAGGCATTAGTTGACATCTTTGGGAATCTTTTTACATAGTTTAGGAAATGAAAGTCCGGTTCGAACTCGATTAGATTTCTTGTTTTATGTTTTTTTTGTATGTTTTCCCACTATGATCTCTTTAGGTGGCTCCAATCACGTTGGCATATTTTTTTTCTGAAAATTTGGACAATTTCCAACAAAAAAGTTGCTGGGCACTTTTACTTTTGAATCATTCTACTTTAATCCAGGAATTATTTTAATATTTGTGATTTTTCATGAATTTCAAAAAAACCCTAAAATGGCCAACTTTGGGCCTCTGAAAAAGTGTCATAGAAGGCCCCGATTTTTCTATAAATTTTTTTGGACAAATCTGACATCAAATACAAGTTTTTCATATGTGCAGAAAAAAAATTTTTGGGACATTCGACTAGACAGAGAATCGGCCATAATTATAAGGTAAACATGATTTTCAAAAATGATAATAATTGTTATAGTCGCAGAATAAAAAATAACATTAATGGAAGTAAAAAGGAACTTTTGAGAACAAAGTACCAACGAACAGTAGATTGTATCATCAATCATCAAAGTATCATAGAGTTGAGTCAAATTTTATTTTCATTTAACTGGCTCACTAGTAACGTATCATATACGTACAAAAAACATTTTTCAACAAATATGTTTTGCAAGATACCTTTTGAAACCTTTTTGAAGGGATGAATTGAAAAAAAAGCCCTTAGAATTGATTCGGTGACATAAAAAACGTCTATATACTAAATATTGTGCATTTAGGTAGAGTTATTATAGCTACCAGTTTTAACACGAAGTTTAAAAAAATCGTACCAGTGAACCGGTTAATAATGTGAGATTTAATTATGTCTTAATATTAATATTATTATCAACAGATTTGGTGATGGTATAAATGCCATGTACAACACATCTTTCTTCATAATTATATTTCTTAATACAACCTTACTAACGTTTACAGGAGTAGCGGTGAGCAAGATTACTCACTGATAAAAAATTCGATAAAAAACTCACTCGGGTTTGCGACGAGAATCGAATAGTTCTTACCACAACCCCCATGATTTCTTATTTTAATTATGTCATTATAAGATTTCGTGACACTTGAGAACATAGCTTAATGTTTAAAAATATATTAAAAGCGATATACAATTAACATTATAACCAACGTCGATGCTCCGATGCGTCACACAGATTCATTATGGTGCAGTGAAAATAAAAACACGTGGGGAGTTGGGGGAGAATTATACGATTTGTGCCGCAAACTTGAGCGAGTTATTCGTAATATGATCGTATTTTCTATCAATGCATAAGCACCAAAAACTTATTTAGCGAAATGAAAAGTTTATGTTAGTGCCGAAGTAATAGGTTAAAAGCGAAGTTGCTCAAGCCCAATTTTGAAAAATTCTATTCAATATTTTTTTAAAACAGCTCAACATTGTTTTTAAGAACATAAAATAAAAAAAGGGTTTTATGAGAGCCTAAAAAAAAGGGGGGTTAATAACATTTACCCTATAACTTCGGTATACTCTTATGCTCATGATATTATTGCGACCCTCGCAGTAATAAAAACAATATATGTATACTTTTCTAGGCGCTGATAAAATTCAACGAAGGAAATAAGTATGAAGATGTTGTAAGATTCGGAATGTTTGGTGTAGCTGAAGTATTTCACTTATTTTGTAATAATTACATGGGTCAACTTGTCGTCAACTCGGGGGATGAATTTAGGAAAAATATGTAAAAATTGTAATATCAGACGAAATTTTGTTAATGAGTATTTTGAGTGAAATCATTGTCTGTAGATTCAATTCGGAATGGTATCAAGCACCGATAAAAGTGCGAGAACTCGTACATTTCATACAACTAAGAAATTCACGACCAATTCTCATGAAAGCTGGCATTTTTCCATTATGCTTACCTAACTTTACCGTGGTAAGAAAATAGAAGTGAATGTGCTAGGTTCTGACCACTAAAGGAAATTCTAATTTTTCTCACTTGTACCACAGTTATATACGGTGTTTGAATATTCTTTCAAAACTATTGCTCAATAGCAAAAAAGGTGATCTTTCAACCTTTCGAAAAGTTGTGAACTGTAAATAAAAGCTAGTCGTGTGATCGATATTCTGAACTTAAGTATTCGGTCGCTGCATTATTTTTATTAGTATTTTAATGTCTTGAATAATTGTACAAGTTTAATATCGTGTTCTGATTCTATTCATGCATTAATATTTCGGTGATCGATAAGTTAGAGGTGGTAGACCACTAGCGTATTTACTTCATATTGATTTTTTACAACCTTATTTTTCTAATTAAATTTTTATTTCAGGTGTTGAAAAGTTCCATGTCTTATTTTGCATTTTTACAATCCACTCGGTATTGAAATTTAAATAACCAAAAAATGTTAAATTCAATATTATAAACTTTCAACCATTCAATATTTTATTATATGTCACAATTAATTTTATTAAAATATTAGCAAAGCAAAATATTTTTTTTAATCGCATATTAATTAATACTTGATTATTTAATTGTAATTAATCCAATTTAATTTGCTTTAATAAAAAGAGTGAATGAGAAGTAACTACTCCAGTTGGTAAGAAAATGACATGATTATAAATGTTTGCCGTGAAACACTGCGATGGCAAAAATGGGTATGGTATACACATATAATAAGTATACGCCTTCAATACACTCTGATTTGAAATTATATTATTAAATCAGATAGATATTTATCCAGGTTAACATAAGTGGCAATCAATGAAAAAAAAGCATCTTTTTCAATCTATTAATAGAGAAAACCCATTGTTTAAATAGATTTTACAAAAATTTTGTTTTTGTATTCAACAATCGTTCGTACACAGTACTTCTTAAATATTTTCAAAAGAAAAAAACAAGAAATATGTTTTTTAAAAAAAGTCATTTAATAGACCTGCATAATTATTTCAAGTATAACGAAGTTTTAATGAGTTTATGCAGTCAGTGGCCGTATCAATCAGTTGTCAAAGCAAAAATAATTAGGGGTTTTTTTATATTGCAGCACATAAGTATTTGTATACCAGAGGTATGTAAAAAGTATTTCAATAATTTCACTAATAAAAGTCATATTATTATATACTTATTACAAACAAATAAATCATTTTCAGTTCATTAGATTCATAGAACTTCGCAATGATTTAGATAATGTAGTGACTTGCATAATACCAATTATTTATAATATTGGTGTTTTTATTAAATTTTTGAATGCAGTGAGAAATATGAACAAGGTACGTTATGTTGATTTCGTATTAAATAATATTAACTATGAAATTTTTCAGATTAAGAACATTATTGAAACAATAAAATGTGATTATACTGAGATTATTGATAACGTAGAAGTTCAAATTTTGCATAAATATGCTTCGTTTGGCAAATTCTTAACACTCGGATATATTTGTGAGTCAAGCTCAACCAAAATAACAGAAAATAAAGAAAATGGGGAATTCGTTTTCTCCTTTACTTCACAAAATTTAAAATCGTTCTAATTATTTCAGCTATGTGTGCTTTGACACTCATCTTGTATCTGGCATTGCCTTTATCACCAGTGATTGTAGATAAATTGAATCCATTAGAAAAACCCCGCCCTAAATCGTTAATTTACATGGTCCAGTTTTACGTTGATCAAGAAAAATATTTTTACGTTCTTTTGTTACATTCTTACATCACAACAGCTGCTGGTGTGTTGCCTATTTTGGCAACAGATACTTTCTATGCCAGCATTGCTCAGCACGCGTGCGGCATGCTTGCTATTCTCGGGTAAATCCATCCATTTTTAGCGTAGAATATTACTATTGATCATTTAAAATTTCTTTTTAATTTTAGACATAGACTCGAAAAGGCAAGATATTCCGAGCTAAATCATGTCGAAAAATCCGTAAACCAATATAAGGGAGTAATTGATTGCATTGTTCAACATCAAAATATAATAAAGTAACGCAAATTGTATAAAAACAAGTAATAAACAATTTTTCTTTTTATTCATCCAAACCAATGTTACTTTGACTTTAGATTTTGTGCCGATATAAATAAAACTTATAGTGATTCATTTTTCTATATCATGGGTTTAAATATGTTTATCATAAGCTTTAGTGGATTTCTGGTACGTTTTTTCTGAATTGATTCAATCGTTATTTTCGTTTAAAATTGTGTGCTTAAATTCATGTCACATTTTATCATGAGTGATGTATAGTTATGCATTTATTATTAGCCATCGATCTTTAATGTTTTAATGTTTCTTATGCTCTCGAAAAAATAATTTCTAAGCACATTCTTGAAAATCAAGCAAGATTTTGACGAAAACATGGATAATTTTTTACAGACAATTTTAACCTGGGGTCAATTACACAATATGATAAGATATGGAATGTTTACCGCGGCACAGATGTTCCATTTATTATTTTATTGCTATCAAGGTCACAGTGTTCTGGACAAAAGTTTAACAATAAATGATAGCATGTAAGTAATCAATTGGTAAAAATGGCATTTAAAATTAGTCTACCCTATCATAACGGCAGTCCAGTGCGTTTCAAACCCGGCACTGTTGCGTGATATTTTTTTAACGAAATGTCGATCACATTATTGTTTATGATAAATTTTGCATATTCGACAAATTATTATCGATTCCATACGAAAATGTTATGATAAAAGTATGATAAAAGTATATCAAAAATTATAAATAAGTGAACAACGCTACTGTTGGTTTTCAATTTTATGGGGGATCTGCGTGGATCGTTTTTATTTAAAAATCTGCAAAAATTGTTCGGTTATCTCTTGAATACTTAATTCTACCCTCATATTCGTTTTGAAGGAATAATCGAAAAATCTACTTAATTTTTTACAAAAATGACCACGCAGATTATACATGACATCTATACACTTTTCACTTGGAATCCATGCAATTTTTTTAACTGGGAAACGAACGACAAATCACACGCAATTTCAAGTTATGCAACTCGGTAAACGCCGTTTCGTAAATTTTTTAAATTTCTCTGCAGAAATAAATCTAACTGGTATGGATCGTCCATCAGAACAAGAAAACTTTTGACTATGATGATTATGAGGAGTCAAAAGCCTTTGAAATTAACCGCTAAATTATTTCCCCTTACTTTACCTCATTTCACATCGGTAAATAATTGCATTATTTCAATGGTATATCAATTTTTCTTTATTAATTCTTTTTACCTTGCAGGTCTTGAGGACATCCATGTCTTATTTTACTCTTTTAAAATCAGTCCAATAAGATTTTATTTAAAATTGTAGAAATATTCAGTAAAAATAAATCTAGATATCAATATAAAATATCCTTACGATCATTATTTTTATTGATCATTGCCTCCAGTACGTCAAGAAGATGAAAAGCGATATTTTCATAGTGAGGAAAGTACCAAAAAATTCAATTTTATCAGTAAAAAATAAAAAAAGCTTGAATACTTAATTATAAGTTAGTTTTACTCATAGTTTCAATGAAAATTCGCAAAGTTCAGTTTTGTACATTTTTTATTGGCAGAATTTTTAATTACATTGGCATAAAGCATATGTAGGAAAATCGAAAAGTAGTAGCAGTAATAGTAGTAGTTTCTTGGCGTATAATGTGAATTACATAGCCACGAAATTCGAAAAGATTTGACGGTGATTGTCAGCGACAGCAGACGGCTCAACTGTGAATCAAAGAAAAATATTCAAGTTAATGGCTTCAATTCCCATCTTAGTAAACACTGCTTGTTTATGTGTAGCGGCTTTTCCATCTAACGTCAAACAGGTTATGTAGAATCGGCGTCTTATTGTAATGTTTACACCCTTCAACTTCAACTAATCTGCACACTTAGTCCTTGATATTTGTGTAAAAATACTAATTGTGAGTATTGTATAGTGCGGTGTTTGTTGATGAATTAACTTGTGTATAAAAATATAAACTCAATTAAAAATAATTTTTGGTCTGATGCGTTGAATCATGACAAATATCGCTTAGTATTCTATTGATAAATGTATTATAATTATTAATAGTGCAATGCTTCTATAAATAATCAAGATTTCTTGATTAGTTTCAAATAATAATCAAATAATAAATGTTGTTAAAGAGGTCTACATAGATCAATTTTTTGATACCTGTAAAATTCTTTACAGTTCTTGATATTATTCTAGTTATTTTTTTCAGATAAAATCGAATAATCATGTCTAATATGCTATATGGAGGTGACGAGATTGGAGCTTTGGTTTTTGACTTGGGTCATTATTCTTTACGAGTAGGATATGCTCAAGAAGATACCCCAAAAGCTGAAATACCTGCAGTTGTTGGTATTGGAGAAGATGGCAACTGTAATTCGGTTAGAGGAGAACCAATGGATATTGATGACAAAAGACCTGACAATAATATAACTCAATCTACTCCTAAATACTATGTTGATACAACAATTTTACATGTACCACGCAAGGGTATGGAAGTAGCAAGTTATATGAAAGATGGAATGATTGAAGATTGGGATCATTTTGAAAAAGTACTTGATAACAGATTTTTTAAATTTCCAATTGAATAAATATTTAATAATATATTATTTTATAGGTTTTAGATTATACATATTCCAAGGTGATTCAGTCAAATGCTGAATATCATCCAGTATTATTTTCAGAATGCCCATGGAATGTTCGTAATAAGCGAGAAAAACTTACAGAATTAATGTTTGAAAAATACAATGTACCAGCTTACTTTTTGGTAAAAAATGCAGTACTGGCTGCTTTTGCAAATGGCAGAGCAACTGGAATGGTTGTTGATAGTGGGGCAACTCATACTTCAGCAATACCTGTTCAAGATGGATTTGTTATCACTGGAGGTATATGTAAATCACCTCTCGGAGGTGATTACATATCCATGCAGTGCAGACAATTTTTGCAGGTACTTGATTAATTTAAGATCAATATTTGATTTTTAATGAAATTAAATGATTCACATCTGTTAAAATTAATAGGATAATGATATTGATCTCTCTCCTTCATATATGGTTGGAAGTAAAGAGGTTGTTAAGGATCATGATAAGCCTCGCTGGGTAAAAAAAAAAAACTTACCAGAAGTAACAAAATCTTGGCACAACTATATGACAAAGAAATTAGTACAAGATTTTCAAGCCACTGTCCTTCAAGTCTGTGAAACACCATATGATGAAAAGAGTGTATCCACTGCACCATCTGTTTCATATGAATTTCCCACAGGTTATCGACAAGATTTTGGTAGTGAACGATTTCGTATTCCAGAAGCTTTATTTGACCCTAGTGTTGTTCCAATGAGGGGTGGAGTCGTTGGAAACACTATTGTGGGTGTGGGTAATATAGTTACAACAAGTGTGGGAATGTGCGATGTAGATATAAGACCAGCTCTTTATGGCAGTGTTGTTGTGACTGGTGGAAACTCGTTTATACAGGTACATCTTGTTTAAATTATTTATTTATTGGAATTTTATTTTAAAATTATTATATCAATGTTATTCGCTTTACAGGGATTCCCAGAAAGATTGAACAGAGATTTATCTATGAGGATACAATCAAGCATGAGACTAAAAATAATAAGTGCAAATGGATGTGCAGAACGCCGATTTGGCTCTTGGATTGGAGGATCGATTTTAGCTTCTATTGGAACCTTCCAACAAATGTGGATTTCAAGTCAAGAATATGAAGAAAGTGGAAAGAGTCAAGTAGAGAGAAAATGTCCATAAATTGAATATAATTTTTATAAGTGTGGTGATTTATGTGTTAAATCAATAATAGATGAATGACATTCAAATTTTTTTGTAGATGATGACTGATCAATTTATAAGTATGTAATTATTTTAATATCAAATTAATTTTTAAAAGTAAATGAAAAAATTTTATAACAATTTATCTTTGAATATTTTGTACTATTTTTTTTTTTTTTTGTAAATTATACAATTATCTGTACAAACATCACGGTAATTATTTCATTTAAAAACGTATTTTGTTACGATTCATGTACTGAGACATTTTACAAGTACGCCCCCCATCCAATATACATTTGACATAAATTATCAACATTAATGGCATCGAGTATTAAATGATTTACTTGGCCTTCCACACTCAAGTACAATGTAAGAGCTTCAAGTTTTTTTGTCCTAGATCCTACCATTCCCTTCAATCGATCTTCTATATTTTTGATATTTTCAACAGCCTAAAAAATTATCATTTATGAAATAAAACTTCATAATCATTATTTTTCATGCTTACTTTTTCGTTCGTTTTTTCTCCTGTATCATTCAGTTGATTTCTATTCCAGCTAACGAGAGGATCGTAAACGAAAGGTTTTAAAACGCTGATAAGAGTATTGGTTTGTTCTCGAAGAACTTTCATGGTGGTACGACAAGATTGCCGAAAAGGTCCTTCATATTTTAATGGACCCATAGCTTCTACCATATTTTGAGTCAATCTAAATGGCACTCTCTCAGGCCATTCTAACGTTTCACCCTAAATATTTTTAATAGACTTAGTTAAATATGATTGATTAAAAATTTTCAAATTGAAAAACAATTACTCTATTGAATAGGCAGTTGAAATCGACATGAACACAATCGCCACATTTTGAGTCTATTAAAATATTCTCTCCGTGACGATCTCCCAATCCCAGTATGTATCCAACCATTGACATAACTGCAGCAGTTCGAATGTAAGCTATACGAGCTTCGTACCTGAAATGAAAATCGATTTTTTATGTGACTAATACTAGAATAAAATTTTTTTACACGTACCATCCATATGGATCAGGAAAAGCAAATTGAAACCAATCACCAAGAACGGGTGGATGTCTTGGTAAAAGTTTTTCCAAAAAGTTTTGTCTTTTTTTCGCAAGATCATCTTTGAGGGCTGTAAATAAAAAATACCGGATTCATTATATTGCTTATTTTCTAAAAAAGTTTCATGATCTTAGTTTTATAATTTACCACATGTCATAGATTTTATTTCTTTTGCAGTGGTCAGCATATTTCTTTCCTTATACATATTCATTAAAATATGTCTATATCCAATGAGATTAGGAACCCATTCTATTAAGCCACACTCTTCATTCAATGGAACAACACTCTGTTAAATTTACATAGTAAAAGTAATTGAAGTAGCTATGAAATATTCTAGCAATACATTTCAAATTGAACTTACATAAGTACGTATGTATAATCTACGTCTTCGAGATTCTGGATCTTTTTGTAAATATTTGTTGACGATATCATTAAATTCCATTAAACGAAAATCTCGACGTAAATCGTCCTTGGGTTTGCACATAAACAAATACGACCGTCCGTCAGAACCTCTGAGAGCAATACGTCTCGGACGTTGAAGTGAAGGCATTACTACAACTTGATCTTCTATTCCAATGATGCTAACCCAATTGCTGATAATATTAATTTTTAAAAGTTAATTAATCTACACGTAATGAAGCTAAATTAATGTACATATGAAAAAAAAATCATTTACTCGGCGAAAGGATTGTGTTGTTCTGGTTTAGCACCTTTCATGGGCAAATGAAGCTGACGGAATTTTGATGTAGGCATCATCACAGGACCAAAATCTTTTTCAGCCAATAATTTTGGTAGAGACCTTGAAAGAGCAGGTACCGTTGTTGTGCTCATTCCCTGTAATAAAGTTACATTTTAGTATTATTGAAGCTTGATTCACAGGTGAAAATATAATTATTTACATCAGGTATAGTTTTATTAGATAATTCAACTAGTTTTTCCCAAAGTCTATGGAAATGTTGAATTAATTTCAACATAGACGGTGTCTTTAGAGTTTCATGATTAAGTATCTCTTTACAACTCCTTTGCCTTGCTGTGTATGATGACTAAAATAGAAAATTTCGTTAGGAAAAGTTTAATTTTGAATTTGATATAGAAATTCAAAAATACCAACATTAAACACAGAAGCCATCATCCACAAACAATGCTGTGGATAAGCCTTGATCAGTCTTACTATGAGCATGAACAAAGTATTTTTTACATCTTTATTTGGATGGCATATTCTTGAAACAAGTTGACTAAAAGCAGTTAACCATACGAAAGTAGGCACTCTAACGATGTAAGTTTCTGAAACAGTATAGATTTATATGCTTTTTAGTATTTTTTGAAATCCGAATTGAATCAAAGATTTTTTTACTTACCAACAATTTTTGTCATTTGAGCTAGAGCTTTTGATACACCACTGTCGGAATGGGAATGCGTTCTAGCTCGAGATGCGTAATTCAACCAAATAGTCAACATTCTTGGTAAAGACTGATGAATATATTTACAACCGCACATTAATGACTTTCCGTAGTAATTAATAATATGAGTTTGCATATCACTGTTGGAAAATGTATTATTTTTATTATTTCTTGAATGAAATATTTTTTTAAGTATTCCAATGTTTGTTTCAACTTTGACTCACCGTCCACTTTGACCCATTCGCTCTTCATCGGACATTTTATCGAGTACAGATTCGAAATAACGAGCAACCGAAAGGCAGCTTTTTTCCCATCCTCTCCAAACTTCAAAAGCTTCTTTGTAGTTGTGCATATTATTATTGGCTTCTACGTTCAATGTTTCATCATTATATTTAGCCCATAATAGTTTTGCCTGATATGAATTTAATAACATTAGTTGAATAAATTGATATTTTAGAAGACATATAAAGAATAACAAAAACCTCAAGTTACCTTTGCACATTTCCTACGCTCAATCGTAAACTCATTTGGACGTTCTTTATACTCGGCAACTGTTTTAAAATACGTTGCAAGACATCGTTTCAGAGTTATAAGGGCATCTTCGTGTGATCCTTTTTCCCAATAGAGTTGAGCTTGTTCGATACATAAGTCTTGCGGCGGGCAAGAATCGGTTGCGGAAAGTATGTACATGTAAGCTTGTTGATGCATACCAGCTCTGTAAAAATTAAAATAAAACATTTTCATCAGTTTTTATGATTGATTATGAATAACAATTTTTTATTGAGATTTACTTTCTGGCGATTTTGGCACTCTTCAACCACAACTTTCCAATTTCTTCAGTAATCAATGTTTTTCCTGTATTGGTTTCAGATTGCAGTTGTGCGGCTAGATCGAGAATAGCCCTGCGCATTTCCAAAATGAATTCTGCTCCCCGCGATGCATTAACGAGCTTGTCTCGCAATCCCCATTCTTCGAAAATAGTAGGCAAACAATCCATGTTTTCAAGCATCATCGTGCAAGCTTTTTCAAATTCATTTACGACGTGTAATCTATCAAAAATTAATTGAGTCAAGATAGATTCATTATTTTATCTGGCAAATAACTCTTACTTCATAATGTAGGAGTAGCTTTGTTCATATGCTCTAGGCCGCGATGAAGCTGTAAGCATCGAAACCAGTTCTTTTTTGACTTCGAACAAATCAGGCTTCACGTGGTTTTTCAAATCCGTTTGTAAATCCAGTTTAACATTGTTTCCAGATTCACTTCCTATCTTACCAAAATGTGCAAGTTGCCAGAAGGGTTCGCTGTCACAGATAAGTGTTTCCAGTTCTGGCCTGCAGTGGAAGAATTTTTCTCAATTTGAACCAATTAACTATGTTTTAAAATTTTATTTAAATAATGTAATTAGCTTGCCTATCTTCTAGAACACCTTTCGTAATATTCATGGCTGTAAATGGTTGATCTAAATCAAGATAGCATTGAATCATGCCTCGCAAATATTGAACTTTAATAGTTGGATTGTGCAGTAATCTTTCAAAGCAAGTTGCTGCATCCTATTATCAAATGAAATTATGATGAATAGCAAGAAAAAATTAATTATTTATATAGATGATTGAGATCATACTTGAAATTGTCCATTAACTTGATGAGCCAAAACTAATTGCTGTAGCGTCGGGCATTTATCCTGACCAACTAAAATACCAGTAACTCCATCAGGTTCTTCCAATTGAGTATAAATTTTCTGTAATATTTCACATTAAAAACAAATTTTTAAATTTGAAATACCAAAAGATACTCACTGCTAATAAACCACCCTCCGTGATCTCTGATAATCCTTTTTTACTGGAACTCATGTGCTGCTCTAAATATATTAAAGCACGATGATACTCACCAGATTGATAACATCTTTTAGCAAGAACTAGCTTTGAAAAACTATTACAAAAATCTGCAAAATGTCTTACATTATTGTGGACTTGATAAGTTTATTAGGAATAGAAAAAAAAATTACTTTTGATTTTTTCGTAGGTCGAATCGCGAGTTTTTCGCCGCTCTCTTAACCATCGCAGCAAATAGTCGAGACACGAAAATAAAACCTATAAACAAAGCGTGAAAAGAGAAAATTTAATTCTTCTAACATTTATTACTCGAGTAAAGTATTGCTGAATTTATTTGCATTACTTGTAAACAGCGAACACGACGAGCTTCATCAGATACTCGTTTGCTGCCATTGGACGTTTGATCAACTGGTGCTCGAAGTGGTCTATGACGTGCAAGCTCTTTATCAACCTGCGTTTGTGTATTTGTTTCTATAACGGCTAACATCTCTGATTTCACTTTTTCAACATCCTCGTTTGAACCGTTCATGATAATATGAGCTATTCAATGAATGAAATAAAATTCAATGAAATAAAATTTTGATATTGTAGTGAACATTTTCGAATGTCATGAGCTTATTTACCAACTATGTAGGGAATGCAAAATGTAATGATTTTGATATTTCTTTTAAAAGCTGGTCGACAAGCCCTTAGAACTGTGTTTATGTTGCTTTCCTTGATACTCTTTAACATGCTGATGGTCCAATTGAAGATCCATAACTCAAATGTCGATCCTAAATCGGATCTAAAATTTACACCAAAAAATATTTGAAAGACAATCAGATATTTTGAATATTTTTGCAATGAATTAGATAAAACAAACCCGTATATGGGACCAGAATGTTCAATATCGGTGCTAGTCATTATTGTATAATGGGATGTCAATAAAGGAGTGACCATTCGCTGAATTTTTGGAGATAAATCTTTCCACAATTTTTTATTTCTACCTTCTGGCGATATCTCATAAGTTCTCAAAATCTCCTAAACATTTAAGTAAACTTTTTTATTTAATTTTTGAATAAGATTTTTCGTATATTTTTCATTGAATCTTTCGAATTTTGAGAGTTTGAAATTGAAATTAAATTTTTTTTTCTTTTGCATTTTCTAGCAATTAAAATTTTTCGAAAATGCTTGTCGTAATTTTCAAAGCAAACCAATAGAGCAGCATCCTTAAAGCGCTCAAATGATGTATACTTCTTCAGAACATAAATCGTTACGGTTGTAAACTCAGATGGAGATGTAAAAGAAGTAAAACAAGAATTATGCTCAAGTATTTGTACAGAGCTATCTGCAAAATCAATCGCTTCGTCCAAAGTTGCGACCGTAACCATTCATGTTCCGTAAAAAGTTCGCCCTGAAAGTTACGCCAGTTATGATGCCCATTAATGAACATAAAATGCCAGAAACCCCGATTGAAAAAAATATAATATAAGCTTTCAACGAATTTGGAAGGTTTATTTTAATAATTATTTTCAAACATTACCTGAATCGCCAATGAAAAACAGTCCATACTCTGAGTACTTTTTTGAGAATGATATAATCCTACTAACTCGAAAAATAGAGCATATGCAAAATCTTGGTTCATATCAAATATGAAATTACTATCTCCTACAAAAATAAATAAAATAAATTTATCAATATATTCTAGTGGAAATATTTGAGATGCGACGATTTACCTCGAGAAATTATTCTTCTGGGTAAAAGACTAGGTTCAATTGCACCCAATTCACCTATGCAATCGCCGCTAGCAATTCGAATGGCTTCATCCTTGTCCTGACATCGGCTCATAAGAGCATCTAACAACTATAAAGACATGAAAATTTATTCAATTTCACTACTTTAAAAAGTATATATTAGTTAATAAATAAATTACCTCTACGATAAGAGGATCAACATTAATATCGGATAGAATTAAATCGTTAATTTCATTGCGACTTTTTGATAAGTATTGTTTCAAGTATAGTAATGCTTTCAATCGAACTTCGTCAGTTTCGTGCTTAATTTTTTTAATCCAAAATTGCAAGTTTCCTTCTACAGTAGTTGGCCTGAGAAAAAAATATGATCAATAAAGTAAATTAGTTAAAAAAAAATGTTTAAAAACAACGGTAGTTACGAACTTGTTCTGTTTAATGAAATTAATTATTCGCGTTGAGATATTCGGAGATAATTTCAAATCATTAATGAAAAACAAGTCCAAAAGATGATCTTTGAGAAGTTCTTTGTTTTGAATTAACAGATAATCTAACATATCATTAGTTTGTCTTGGATATGTTTCAAGCAAGGGTACCAATGATATACAAATAGTTGCTAGCAGGGGACCTATGTCATTGATAGACGTACTGAAAAAAAGTAAGATTATAAATAAATTTACTGATCAATATAACTTTGAACAATTTTAAAATATATTACTTTCTAAGGAAAGAATCCCATGCTTCACATGCTAATTTCCTAAATCCTGGTCTAGTAAGTCCTAAAGCTGTTCTTAAAGTTGTTAGAATTTTATAATTGTATGGTGCAACATATGTTGCACCCATGAATTTGATTAATTCAGCGAGAGATGCGAGCGCGCATTTTTGCATAAACTCTTCAGAATTAGTGTTAAGATTAGCGTCAAATGTAACTAATATTCCATGCAACATCGGATTTAAATACTTTGCCTAGAATAACATTACATTCAATGAAAACAATGGAAAAATTATTGAAAATTATGTAAATCTTACAATTCCTTTTACAGAATCCATATTTATTAGATTTTGAGAATCGAATTTTGCCATAAATTGCAATTGTTGTAGAATTTTGTCTTTTTGGGCATGGAAATGTAGCATTAATTCATTAATTATTAGCTGTAATACATAAAAAATATTAATTCTTAATTGTTATCATATCTTTTGTGAATTTTCACTTTATCTTTAATGAAATTACCGTAATACATTCTCCCGTTAAAATTGATACTTTCGTATCAGTTATTTGCGATACAAATTTAAAAATTTCCATACCAGTATCTTGATCTTCAAATAAAAAAACCTGACAGCATATATGCTACAAAAGAAATCATCGACAGGTTTGAATAAATAGTGAAAAATAATGCTTTTTATAGTATTTAAATATACATACTTGAAAATACATTCTACACATATCCTTTTCTTTAATATTAACTAATTCAGCGATGTCCTGAAGCAAAAATTTTGCTTTTTCATATTTTACCATCTGTGGTAGTAACAGGCAAATCGCATGATGTCCATCTTTGCGTAGTAATTGTCGAGATCCTTGGTACCCAAGGCATTTAGCCATTCTATGTATTGAAGTTGCCATATTATAATCATAATTGATCCTATTATGAACAGCTAATGTTACCATAATCTAAAATTAAAATTTTTTAATGAAAACAAGCAATGATAATACGTATATTTATCGTATACATTTTTTAATATTTAATAAAATACCTTTAGAAAATCTTTTTTGTAACGAATATACAGTGATTTTAAGCTAGTTTTGTGATAAAAAGCTACTTCTGCATAGGCATCAGTAGCTAATGCAATTGATAGATTCGAGGATTTCACATGTAAGACAGTTACTATAAAAAGACCTGCGCAGATTTTCTCTGTTAAGTGGGATGGAATACTAAAAAACGTGTCAATTATTTAGTAAAAAAATTAAGATTATAATTATAAAATTTAAAATATCCTACCAAGCTGCATTTTTTGCTGTGAGTAAAACTGTTTCATGCAATGAGTGATTACCAGTTTCCAAAGCATTAGTTTGGGCAATAATAAGTTGATCTGTGATCATTTTTATAAAATCTTCCAGATCTTGAGGAATTAAATCAATAAGTTTTTTGTTGGGAAAAGAAGTTGAGATTCTGTTTGTTAAAATAAACTGGATTGATCTACTCAAATTCAATCGCACTTCTTCTTCATTATCTTGTATATAGGGAATCCACTTTTGTACTAATGCATTACCGTTAAAACTTGGAATATGATTGGAAAATCTGATTATATTTTTCGAGATATTTAAGCGAACTTTTTTGTTAGTTGAATTGAATATCTCAAAAAATGAACAAAAATATGTATCAAATGTAGAAGAGACTACTTTTGGACAGTGCGTATTTTCAAATTTAACTTTATCACAGTATTCACATTGTACAGTCCAGCTGCTAGGATCTGAAGAATCTCTGAAATTTAAATTCATAATGTTAATGAAAATTTTAATTTGTTGTATTCCACTTTTAAATGTTGTAATCTGATGTAATAATATTCACCTAATAATTAGTCCACTTCCAGAAGTAAAACAAGCTAGTTTTCCCAATGTAGAAGCAAGTGCTTCCAGTAGTGGGCATTTTTGAGTATTATAAGCTGGTACAAGAATATGTTGTACTATTTCATCGAATTTAATATTTTTATCTAGTAAGAGAATTGGGCAGTTCCTAAAAATTATTTTTATTAGTTTGTATTTTTATACTGTTTAAAGTTGAATTCACTTACATAATACTTGCGACTCCTAGCTCAATTTCACAGTTGGATATAGACATGTTGAAAATATCTAATCGATGCTGGCCTTTCCCATGCATACCAATTGCATTGAGGCACTTAACTTTTGTAGCAAAGTCAAGAGACTTAGCATTTGCAAGTTGAATTTTCGTAAAATTAAATACTTTAATTGAAGTTACGTCCAGCCATGGTAGCGATAATACGTTTTGAATTTCATCTTTATCAACTTCTTGAAGAGATATCAATTGAACAAAATTTTCAAATACCAATTTGTTCTGTTTATAGTTATTGGTAGATAAAGTATTTAAAAATGTGGAAAATATTCTGGGGATTTCACCATCAAGAAGTTTAATAGTTTTTTGTTGTTGCACAAGTCGAAAATCTAATACTTTAGTTAATTTGAAAAAATTAAGTAGTTCCTCATATTTTTCATGTTTTAAATATTTGTTAAATAAATCCTTCAGAGATTTCCATAGTTCACAAGATTTAGCAAAATTGTCCGTTGTTATTTCTGTTGAACAATTTTCTATCTCATGCACAATGAAGCAGACAATGATATTTGTAAAATTCTGAAAAAAATAACAATTTTTTCAGTAATGAATTATAAAAGTAGTGTAAAAAAGATATTTAGAATTTCACTTACAGGACAGTTTGCAAAGTAAAATAAACAAGTTTCTATACTGGTTGTTTCGTATAACTTAGGATGCTTATCAAGATGATGTTCTATTTTTTTACATATTTCAATTTCTAAATTATTAGATCCTAAAAATTTTTTAAAACAATCATCTATTAAGAACCATGTGAAAAAAAAGACAAAATTTATCCAATAATGATAAGTATTTACATACTTAAAATATGTTTTGCAGCTAGAGAAAAAATTTCAAAAAATAAATTGAAGTACACAGGATCATCAACTGATATAATGAGTTGTCTGAAAGTATTTGTATATTCTTGACAACTATTCAAAGGGATTAATCCTTTGTCAAGCCAGTAAGGTAAACATTTTATTACCTCTAATGCATATAAAACTATACTTTCTAAATCCTAAAATGATCCGTTATCAAAAAAACTGTCAATAATAAAAATGTGTGCGACTTACATTATGATCCATTAAATTTTTACTTATCACTTCAGTGCATACTTGTAATCCAACAAGTTTAACCATTGGTTCAGTATCTATTAAAATATTTAATAAATGTTTATGGAGTTTATCTTTGGGCCAACAAGATACATCAGAATCAGCAATAATCTTTAACATTCAATTTCATTTTTTAACATTCTGCAACTATAATTGCAACTAGCTATTTATGCACATAGTTTCCTTACCTTCAAAATTGAAATTTGAAATATTGAAACATTATCGTTAGTTACTTTTACAGTGAATGATTGTAAATCTACATTATCTATGGCTCCAGATTTGACTACAAATTTTTCTAATATCATTCTATTTACTGAGTTATTTTTACAAAAAATTATCAAATCTGAAAAGAAACCATAATTAGTAAATGAAGAATATAGTATTTTATAATTCCTTACCATCAAGAATACTAAGGTATTCAGAAGTAATAGTCTGTAATGTTCCAAGATGAAGGCGAGATAAAATTCTTAACATACAAACTTGAATATCAACAATTTGTTTTAACGATGTAGAAGTTACAGGTAAATTAACAAGATAAAACATAGCTCCAAACAGCCAAGTGGTAAAAGCTTCAAAAAGTAGAATTCATTAAAAAACGTACAAAGAGTTTTTTTTTGTATTAATATGATTTTTACCATCATACTGTTGTTCAACATCTTGAGAAATCTTTTGATTAATAGGTGGAGCAAGAATATTCAAATTATTAAAATGAGATAACAATGATACTAAAAAGTGCTGTAAGCATGCTTCATTAGAAGATATTAATTCTTCGTCTTTTTCCAGGGTTGCAAACAATTTTAATATTGTATCATTGATGGATACCCAAATTTTGGTATGTAAACTGTAATAAATTTAGAGTAGAAATTTTTGTAATTCACAATCAATTATGATTTAAATTGCTTTACCTGTTTTCATGATTCACTTGAGAATTATTTTGCTGGCTAGTATCCTGTACATCCATGTCAGTGTCCATTTTTATAACTTATAAAATCGTAAGTTGCGAAGTATCATTCATTACCTGACCTAAAAATAGTATTTATTGTCATGAGACAAATAGGTTAACTTTTGTTAATAAAATGATTCGTTATTGAATAATTGTCTTTCTTATGTATAATGAGCCTATTACTCTTTTTGAGAGAATAAACTTATTCCAATAATGAGAATTCGTTTAACAGTTAGTAATTGTATAGCAAATTAGTACTCATACACTTGGAAGACAATAGTCTCAAAAGATTCATTAATTATTGTTCTAATCAACTTGGTAAACACTTTTTTTTACAAATGCAATATTTCTTAATTCAATGCCTTATAATATATTCAAATTTCTATACTTTTTAGATAAAAGTGTATATAACAACATATTTTGTATACGTGCAGATCGTCAACACAGTCAGCTCAGCGAACTTTACCGCGCGCAAATTTCTACCGAATCATATGGTATCTTTTCTCCCCCTACCCATAGCTAGTAATTCATGTTCTTTTTCGGTTCATCGGTAATATTATAAAATTTTTCTCAAATGGTAAATAAACATCACTGATGCTTATTTTAATCCCGGTCGTTTTCGTTAAAGTAATTATTTAATGTCGTTGATTACCGAAATAGAATCAGTTTATTATGGACGCATTATTTTATTAAAAAAGTACTATTCATAACACGCGTAAATTACACGTTGTTATAGGATATTTATTTTTTATCTTTAATTACTTCAAATTTTGAATGTTTAAATTCCAAAACAATGCAGCGCGCGCACTTGTGAGTTGTGTCACGTGCCGGTGCGGCCTTAATTAAAATTTCGCTTTTACAAACCTTTAATTTCCTATGTTTCACCAGCTTCAGCTTTGCAGGCTGCAGCCACATATACATACCTAATATTTAACCGTGTGGTACTGTGTACGCATATACATCTATATACATTCAGCCGGATTCAGTTGACGTTTATAAGCGAATATCACAAGTTTGTTGACATTTGCCGGCATATGGCATTTTATATTTACTAAACACTCATCTCATCTTGATACAATCATCAGTATTTTTCACTCAAAGTCACTGGATAAGAGTGTATTCGCTTGCAGTATATAGATATTCGAATCAAATATTGATGGTCAATAAAACATAAACAGTTTGGTATTAAAGGTTAATTGAGCGAATTGCGTCTTCATTATTAAAATAAGAATCGGAAAACCTTTGGTTTACTTTTATCTGTACATTTTAAAATGTACATCGTCAGTACCATGAGTTCTAGTGTTGCTATGTACAGTTGATTAAAATAGTTCTATTATTACATAAATCAACTTCATTTCTAAGAAATTTATTAGTAAACATGAGTGAAAATAACGTGAGTGGTTCGTCTCACAGTGCAGCTGTAAATGGCATTATTGAAGATCTAATGGGTGGTAAGCAATAACTTCTGATTTTGCTATAAAATTTCCGGTTCATGAAATTATCACATTACATTTTAGGTGCTTCCAACAATGATGGATTATCGAATTCTCACAATGAAAAAATTACTCCTAAAAAGAAAACTAGTGGTTCCAAGACTAATAGTTTGTCAGGATCAGGAAAAGTAAAAAAGCGTAAAACTATTTTACGTGATAATGCTGCACCAAAACAACCTCTTACTGGATATTTCCGGTAAGTTTCCCTATTTCAATTTCTTTTTATTAAAATTGAACGAATCATTATTCAAGTATTTAAGTATATTAATATACTAAATTAATTTTATAATGAAAGAACTAATAATTTGTTCAAAATGTTAAATTTTAAAGATTTTTGAATGATCGAAGAGATAAATGTAAAACAGAAAATCCAACATTGCCATTTTCTGAAATCACAAAACAATTAGCTGCTGCATGGAATGTATTACCGGTTGGCGAAAAACAGGTTTGTTTCTTCCTCAATTCTCTGCAAACTATTAATCAATATGCCTGAAGTGTATAGATAAAATTTGTATTCCAGCAATATTTGGATGCTGCAGAAAAAGATAAGGAGAGATACAGTAAAGAATTTGAAGAATATAAAAAAACTGATGCTTACAAAACTTTTCTACAAAAAAAAGCAGCTAAAAAGAAGAAAGATCAAAAGAAAGACCAAAAAAAAGACAAAAAATTTGATACTGATGTGGATTCAGTAAAAACTAAGAACAAAAAGAAGAAGGTAGGTTCTAATTCAATGAGAATTTTATGTTAAATTAAACAAACAAAACCTTATTATTCATTTTTCGAATAAAACCTCATAAAAATGTTTTAATGCAGGAGTCAAAAAAGAAAAAAGAAAAAGTAGATGATGGTACATTTGAAATACCAATCTTTACACAAGAATTTTTGGAGCATAATAAACGTAGGCAAAAGTCCTCAACTTATTATTATGATTATGATTATTATTATTATAAAATCAATTTATTTTTAAAACTTATATTCCTTTTAGAACAAGAAGCAGATCTCAGAGAATTACGAAAAACAACGGCTGATTTTGAATCACAAAATTCTGTTTTAGAATTACACATAGAAAGATTAAAAACTGCAATTGAAAGATTAGAAGTTGACACTAATGAGCGAAAAGACTATAATGAAATTTTACAAGCCCATCTGGATATGTTAAGAAATAACTTTTTAAGTTGTTTTGCACATATGCCACTTCCAGGTATGTATCAAGCAACTTGTTTCAGATATCATGAAAGTCTTGTTGAAACATAATTATTCAATTCACCGATTTTCGTTGCAGATATGCGTGATATTTTGACTGCTGATAACATCGATCTATACGTAGAAAAGCTTAACTCTTTGTTGGAAACGCGTACAAACCTACCACTTTGTAATGCTGTCATTAGCGCAGCTTCACAGTTGGATTTTTCTAAATGACAAAAGTCTTCCAAAACTGTTCCAAAATCGAAGCGTCGACGTAAATCTCACAGTAAATGATTTTGTCGATTTTGGAGCAGTTTATCGAAAATTTGTAATAAAAAATCAAATTTATTTAAAGAAATTTTCTTTTAACATTTCAGTCTCATGTGTTATTTTTAGATTGCAATCGGTCGAGACTTCGTTTTGTATTATTGAATGAAAACCTGTTTAATAATACATGTGTATATTATTAAAAATGTAAAAATGTATAGTTTATAGTGAAAAAATGTATACAACCTTAAAGAGGCAGCATTTGGACGCATATTTTTTTCGCATTCTAAAACTATTTTTTCAATGCGTACAGATAAAAAGTTAAAAAGTTCTAAATTGTACCGGTGAATAAACTGTACATAATCAAAACTACTTGTAGAATTTGTTTGAATGTATCTATTAACAACATTCCAAACTATTTTATTAAATTTTTCCCTATAAGAAAATAATGATAAATATGTATTAAGAAATGTACAAAACCTGTTATTCATAATACTTGAAAAATAATGTATTATTATATTTCAATAAATTTTCATTGAATATACCTTAAATTTAAATCTTCTATAAAGTAAGGATTAGAACTTAGATATTTAACAAAATCAAGTGTATCTTTTTTGTGAGGATGATCTTGTTGTACTCTCATGTAGCAGTTGTGAATAGATTGTACACAAATAGTAATAATTGCATCAACTGTATCTTTACTGTAAATTTTTCCTTTTACCAGGATGGATTTAAGTAGGCTCATTACCTGAAAATAGATACTTTTAGATACTAATTTTGGTGTACTTATTTATTAATCTTACCAATTGGCAGTGCTTATGAGTAGCTCTATCTTTTGAAATTATTATAAAATTGCAGTTCAAAATATCTAATAATGATTTAATGAAATTACAATTTACATCTTTAAAACATTTTAATAAAGTGTCTGACACTTTGAGTGTATTCTCATCTTTTGTTATTAGAAGAGGAAGGTATCTATCAAAAAGATCTCTGAGAAGCGTTTGTAACGTTATGTCAGATTTGATATTTAGATTTTCAAATCCTAAAATAATCATTGAAAATATACGTCTTGCAAGATTCATTAGGTAAGCAGACTGTTCTGTTGGTAGAGCTATTTTATTGATGAGCATTCTCAATGAGTTATTTGGTTGATTCTGTAATGAGCAAGATTGAATGTTAAGATGTGTATCAATTTAGGTAAGTATTAGTATTTTATTTACCTTGACGTATAAAATTGGGGAACAACAAAGAAGAATTGTTCCTAAACATTGATATATCCAAAAAGATAATTTATCATCTTTACTTTCTTCACTGATTAATTGTAGAGCCCATTTTTCAATATTGTGGATAAATGATTTACATAAACTATCATAAGGCTGACACATTTGATCAGACTAAAATGCAATTAAATTAAATACTTTTTTTGCTAAAAATTCAAATATATGATTTCATTATTACTACCTCAAAAGAGTTTCTTTTTTTAGAAATGACCATAAAAAATAAAACAATTGGTTCATCACAATTTAAAAATTCTATTTTGTCTTGGCTGGAAAATATTTCATTAAGCTCTGGTAAGCCAATGATGAAGTTTTTCAAAAAATTTGTTTCATCATTAATTTCAACATTCAAAATATTACACTTCACCCATGACTTGAAAAGAAAACTTCAATCATTATTAATGTGTTATGTTTTTGAATTAATGAAAAATTACCTGTATGCAAATAATATTAAAATTACTAATGTCGCTTTTTAAATTTTCCAAAGCAGTGGTATTCTGTAAAATTGAAGCCAAATACAGCCTGGTTATCCTGTAATGATCAACATACCGTTGTAAATTATTAACTACTCATTGTATGCTAAGAATTACCTTATGTCCTTAATTATAACAGAGGTAGTGAAATGCTGAAATAATGTCACATGTGAATGTCTGTATTTTTTAGCTGTAACTGGATCACGGCAAGCCTCAATGGTAAAAGCTACAGCCAATTTGGTAGAATTAACATAAAAATCTGTTGACAAATCGCAAATAGTAACTGTTTGACGTATTCGACTAGCCACATGACTCCATAAAGCATTAAGCATAGCTGTGCAACCTGAATTAAAAATTTTAAAAAAATTCGTATTACATTGATCTTTCAAAAGCGTTAAATATAATTTTTACCAATTGGATTTGTTGTATGCAGTTCGTTACATTTCTGAAATACTTTGAGTAATGTACTCGTTAAAACTCCAACTTTATTAGGTGCTGAATCTTTTAAATAACGATCAATCCAACCATCCAATAATAAATGTTCATGTCGTCCAAAATCTTCACTTTTTATTAAAATGATTCTTAAAATATCAATGAACCACATCAACATAGAGTGAGAAAATTCATCAGATCTGCAACTTATAGCGTTCACCTGAAAATTGTATGAATTTGATTTGTTGATTCAAATTCCATTTTATGAAAAAAATGTTTAATATTACTGTTTCGGTATAACTTTCTGCAATATCTTTCAGAGACAGATTTTTTTCGTGGTATAAAATTAATACAACAAGACGACTTTTCCAAGTCAATAAACATTTTTTACCACCAGTTGAATCTGCCCATTCAAGCACTGGTGGTAATAAGCTCAACAAAGTTGAACACTAAGAAATAAAAATTATTAGCAATATAAGGACATACATAACTATTCACATTATAAAAACTTACCACATTACTTGTGTCTGCAGTAATTGCTAAAGTTATAAACAATGATATATAATTGTATAATCCGCATTCTGAAAAATCTTGGATTTTATTTTGAGAAAATCTAGAGTAGATTCGTCCTTTAATTTGATTCCAAAATTTTAAATCATTTTGATCGTAATATTTCTGTAGGAATGATCCTGTTATATTTAAAATGATAAATTATAATAATATTTCACAGTTAAAAATTATAATCAAAACAAAAGCAATACCTAAAAATTTTAGAAATAAACCAAAACTTGATTCAGCAGTAATATCGACATCTTTTTTTAATCTATCTCTTGAATGATTCAAAATATCCATAGGAGTTTTCCTAAAGTAATTTTTATTTTAATTGATTGAAGAATTTTAAATGTATGAATAAATATATTTACTTTTCACTAGAGGTAGACCATGGCCCTCTTGTTTGCAAAAGAAAAGGTTTGTCAAGTCTTTTATGAAAACATTCCCACAGCAATGATATTATTTGAGTTTTAGGCTTCCACCAATTGAAACTCAGTTCATGTAAAAGTGGAATTATACCACATAATTCCTCATCTACTTCATCTCGTCCACCATCTTTTCCTCCTTTAATGATGAATACTTTTACTACTTTTTCACATTGATCAAAACTTGATTCCATTTGTAAATCTTTAAACTGAACAATTGTTTCAATTTTAAAAAGGTATACAAAATTTTACTTTTTTTATACTTACTCTGTTAGATGGACCATTACAATAATTTCCACTTTCACTATATCCATATAGCATTGTTAAATGATATATTAACCATATGGAAAATAATTCTGGTTGTTTACAATCTTTTAACTGAATATTTATACTTAATGAATTACTTTCTACAGTAGATTCATTTGGAAAAAGTTGATTAAGAAAGAGTTTTACATAAATCCAAAATATCTGTAGGGAAAACTTATAATTCAAATAGAATAGTTACATGAGTTATTTTTATCAAATTCACGTACCTTGCTATTAACATTGGCATGTAACTGATCAGTCAAAATTTGAATCATAATCCATAATTCTCTAACACACGTGCAACTGTATGGAGTTCTAAACTGATAATCTTTGGCTTCAATCTTACCAAAAGTTTTTTATTAGTATTGATTTAATTTAAAGAAACATTAATGTAAATAATTTATACATACAGTAGCAAAAATTTTCATAGCAATATACATTAAATCTCCAATAGCTGAGAAAATTGCATTTTCTAAGTTGTCTATATTATTATCTACGTACTTACAAAAACTGTGTTTAGTGTATACCAGTGTCAACAACAACCATTGCAAATCTAAATGAACATGATATAGATGATATTCTGGAGTGTTACTCTGCAAATTATTGTTATTGTTAAAGAAACATCTATTTTAAATTTTCAACTTTTCTTTAAATAAATACATTTGAGGCTACGTAGAGAAATGTGGAGTCTTGGATGTTATGTAGTTGTTTCAAAAATCTGCGTATAGTTTTAATCAACTCATCAAAATCTTTTTCTGCATCATCTGCTATATCTGTCAGATCAAGACTATCTTCTTTCAAACTATAAGTAACATAAGTCAAGTGGATAACTCACAGTCTTTTTCTAATAAAGCAAAACTAAGAGTTTATGAGTTTACCTGAGTAAAATAGTTCGCAAATGAAATACAAACTCACTTATCATTGTTCTTGTTGTAGCGTAATCAATTTCTCTATCATTCATCATTTCTTGGCCAAAAATTGCAGGTTTTTCATGCCTAGTCAGTAATTTTAATTTGGATCTATAAACACATGATCAATTTGAATAGTCATAACTTAAAATTTTAAATTCAATTATTTGGTTTTAACTTACTCCATGCATCGTGTAAAATGTTTAATATTTAGTAAAACATTTATACCAGTTAATTCACAATTAAAAATTTTTATGGTACTTGATTCCAAAGTAATTTTTTTTCCATGCAGTAAGTAATCAAGATCCTTTTGAAGCAGAAAGCTCATTGCATTCAACTGCCAATCATAGATGTTAATTTTACCATTGCAAATGAACATTCCTTTGGCCATTGCATAAATGTTTTCTATTTATTTTTCTATCGATAAGGTGCCCTGGTTGACCAGGAATCGGGATACGTTTTAAAGGTGTTTTACTATTACTTCCCGCTCAAAACCGTAGACTGGACTCTCTGCCTGGGCTGGCGACCGAGCGGTACTTCAGCGCATTCTATAGGCTGAAAATTGCAAAAAGCCTGTCACGACTTGCGATACTCTAAGTAACGTAAGTAAAATAGGCAATGGACTGTGGAACGGTAGATAAATATGCCACTTGCAAGCGGCACGCACTGATTTGTCTCAACACCAATCAGCACCTTTATAAACTATTGATACTCTAGTTTTTAATTCCGTCTGTTCGATTACGCATTTTTTAGCGCATGCAATAAACTATGATTTATTTATTTCGAACCTCCGACTTGTGTATTTTTTACCTTTAGTTTAGTAGTACCACATCTACGCTTGTATATGTCCATATAAAGCCCATTGGAAAATGACCAGTTTATAGAACAAAAATATCTTGGAATTCATTTAGAAGCATCTCCAACTTTATAGCATTTTTTCCATATTTTCATGAGATTGAAAGATCTTTTCCGAAAAATTCTGAAAAAATTTAGAGAAATTTTAAGACTCTTATACATTATAAAAAATTTTTTCTTAAACAGAATGATTTTTTTGTAGATCGAAAATATGTTTAGTTTTTTATCAAAATGTTACTCTGCATCAACCATTTAATTAAAAAGTTGTTCGAAAAATTTGCAAAAATTCCTTAAGATAATTCTACACCCAATCATCCTTGATAATATTAAACATGAGTTTTTCACTCTAACGCTTGGAAAAAAATGAAAAAAAATTTGATTTTCAGTGAAATTTTAAATAAAAAACACTATAATGTGTGATAATATAAGTGAGAAATTTCACACGCTAATCAAATGTGAAAAAGTAAAGCGCTTTGCCTGGGGTCATTAACACCTCATTTTTAGTTTTTTAATTACCGTGAAAGCTTTTATATTTACATTTACACGCTTCCATGTTCGAATGAATTTCGATGTAATAATTCCACGGAATATCCATTGGTGAATTTACTTTCCCGATATTTTTCGTATTTATCGAGATAACCATAAAAAAGGGTAACTCGCCCCTACTGCAAAAACGTGCCACTTTTCGCCTTGCAGACCAAGATTTTCGTAATGTACGCCCCAAAAAATATTATGTACACTGTAAAATTTCTAGTGCGTTTTATGTGAACTAGGGCTATGCGAGTACCCAATTTTTCGAGTTTTACTCGACTGGAGCCGGGAAAATTCGAGTACTGAAATTTTTCTGAGTACTCGAGTTTGTTCAGGTACTCGATGGGCAAAAGTATAATACATTACATATGACACTCGCGGCGAGTATCATACTTATCAGCATGTACACACAAACAGGAGAGGTCTAGAGATTGTTAATTAATCATTTATTCACTTATAACTCAAATACATGGCGAGTACTCGGAAAAACTCAAGTGCTCGAAAAAACTTGAGTACTCGAAAAATCGAGTAGTCGACTCGAACTCGACGAGTCGAGTTTTTTCGAGTACTCGCACAGCCCTAATATGGATCCACAACCATAGGCGGGGAACTCTGACCGCATCATGGTACATTCGGTCTTCGGCAGTACCCACCAACCAAACAAAAGCCCACAAGCCGATATTATTTCTTTTTATTACAGATTATACTGAGAGCATAGAGGCACTTCAGAACCGTTCAGTTTCCAATTAAGTAGCGAATAAAAACTCCCCAGACAAGAAGTTGTCTAATTCAGTCAGGTTTCAGAATTTGGAAACTATGCCGGGCTCGGTCGTTGATTTTATGCAATGTTGTTGCCTAATTATTTTACTACACACTTTGTCTACATACAAAGTTTAAAATAAAAAGTAAAAGAGAAAAAAGTGAAATGGTCTATTTTTAAATTTGTAAAAAAGAAAACATTATCGTGATTAAAAAGATTATTTATATTATTTTCATCGTTTATAGATGTAATTGTGAGCAAAATAAGTAAATTAACGAAAAATAAAAAGATCAACACGATCGCGAGACTTTAAAATTTTATATCGTGAACAGATTAAATAGTATATTTTGCACCTAGGGAGTGAAAAATATACTATTAAATTGGTGATGTAGCGATGATTCGCCGTCTTACTAGAAACCTTATCAGCGATAAGGCGTGCAATCTCAAGCCCCGCCCGTTAACCAATGAGCTCTCGGTGCTCAAAGGAGAATTTCAAAGGAAAATGGTGAAACTCTGCGAGTTGATCAGTTAGTCTGAAACTTCAGAGATATCGTGACAGCAACGCGTCTCCTCGAAAGAAATGTTGAAACAGAAAAAAATGGCAGAAAAATATTTTTCATCTCTTTAACTTTTTAATTCAAGACAATGCAAATGAATGAATCTGTTGATTAGAAATTTTTGATTAGTCACATTGATTATACTTGTTGTTTATTAATATATCAATTATCAATGATTCAAAATAATAAATTTATCGTACTCGGAAAAAACCAAGTTGGGCCCCTGATGCTTATTACACGGCTTTATGTACGAGTATAAAGCTTGTGACGCTCGGGCGACGAGTTCGCATATGCGAATAGCGATACGACCTTGCACAAAGATGGTAAATTCACACGCACAGGTGACTACATGCGCACTATATATATGCATATCATATATGGTTGATTCTCCCGAAATCTGCTTTTTCGGGTATGGAAAACGAAAAAATGGTGAAAATTTTTTTGTCATATTGAACGGCGCGAACTAGTTTACCCTTTTTTAAATCATAAAATATGAATAATTATTGAATCTGGGGCTTTGAGATTTCGTTTTACGAAAACTATGTCCGATTTTATGCTTAAAATCGACTATTTTCGGTTACGGAGGTGACACACACGGAGGTGACAAATCGCTGCTTTGATCAACTATGTAAGAAAAATAAGAAACGCACAAAATTTTCCGCACAACCCGAAATTTGGTCATGAAAAACGAGTCTTTTGACGGGGCGAGCGGTTAAAAAGAATGATCATAGCTCGAGATATTCATGTCCACGGAGGTGACCGTTTTTTTGACACACGTGAATTTTTCAATAGAATAATTATCGCAGCATCGATAAAATGTAAAA
>NW_019640793.1:149491-222461 GCF_000599845.2 Trichogramma pretiosum
TCGACTTCCCTTAAGAAGACACACACTCATAGACACGTATACATACATGCAGTAATAAGTATCAGATTTGACAACGTGCATGATAGTGCATAGTCTCGCGACGTACATGCATAGACAACACATACGTATTATATGTATTAGCGATACGCATAAACAAGAGAGAGAAAGATATCTCAACGCAGTCAATCTCGTGAGCTGAGCCGACTGCTGTTGCTTATGCTGTTACGTTGCCTCGTGCGTATACGTAAACACAGGCATACGCGCGTCGAGTCTCGGCAGCGGGCAGCAGCAGAAAGCAGTTCTGTAGCTGGCGCGGCAGCCAATCACAGCGCGTAGCGCAAACCGACGCTGTATAGGCAGTTCTACTACCAAAGTTGCGCTCGCTCGGACGGACGGACGGACGGACGGACGGACGGACGCTCGGTTTTTACGGGTTTACCCCTGACACCAAACGCGAATATAGATGTTTCACATCAAAAACTCCTTGCGCTCAAGAAATGCCTTTAACGGTAGTCTCGCGGGAATAGAATAGAGTCAGATGAAGATAGGTTTTAGTCGGCATTAGTAGAGAAGCACATGCTCGGCCCACTTAACGCCCAACATATCTATACGATGCACCTATGATAAATGTTGAATTCATGAATTGATTTCCCTCCTCACATTTTTCGCGCTGATAAATAATAGCCAAATCAACGCCTAACTAAATTGGGAAATTTTTTACGTGATTCTGATGTGGATGTTCTATCCATATTCGAATCTTGGTGCACTCTGAACATCTGTGGCATCTCATATGGAAACTGTGGCATCAAAAAAACCAAGTAAATCTTCCGAATGTATGCAAGCCGGTGGAGTGGTGCTGTATATATATTATATATACGTGACACCATTAGATGAAAACTCAGCAAGAAATCTTATATCAAGGACAAAAACAAAACCATATAATAATCGAGTGACAGGATCTTGATTTCCTTGTTATATCAACGCCGGATTACCGACATAATTTCTGCGACAAAATATCACAAAATAACCCAAAATAACCCAGTAAAGTAATAAAATAATATTGATAGATACCTAAAAAATATAAAACATTTTTAAAAAATGTGGCGGAGACTTTGTTAGCGGAGATTTTGTTCTCTCCCATCAACGTTCCGACTACTGACGCCTTGGAGCTTTTTTCGAGCTGCTTTTCATTACATCAAACGCATATTGTGATGTTGTAATCATGGCACGATGTGGGTCTATTATGATCTGATTCGTAGCTATCAACCAATTTTTGCTTATGAAGATGTTGTATACAAGTATACATTAACACTTATAAGTCTGAACAATTTTTTATCACACTTCGAAAGTTATTTTTTTCAGGTGCCCGAAACAGCTGATTATCATTTCTAAATGCTCTAAAATCTAAGTTCTTGCTATTTCAAGTGCCCCTGAAAAATGAAGTACCTATAATCTGGTCTATAATAGGTTTATATATGTGATACTTGAATTTTCAGAAAAATTTAAAACAGCTATATCTTCGCTTCTAGAGAACTTTAAAGGTATACGAAATTTGGTGTTCTCAAGACTACATTATGATCATCAATGAAAGTATGAATAAAATGTAAAAAACTAAGATGAACAACAATATTTCTTTTTTAATTTTTCGTGAAACGTTTTTCCGCTATATCTTCTATTCTATTGGTCTTATAGTATATTTTGTAATAAGTGCGCGAAGCAGTTGACTCATCTAGGAGTTGTTTTCACCCGAGCGTTGCGAGGGTGCAAAGACTCCTGGGTGAGTCAACTTCTTCGCGGACTAGTTGCAAACGATATTTTTTAACTCTGCTTGCGAGAAACTAGGGTTTTCTGACGCTTTAAGGTTAGAAAACCCGTGTTTCGCGCACGCAGTGTTAAAAAAGGATTCCCGGTCGTTTCCCCGAATCCATTTCCCCGAATACCATTTCCCCGAATGATAATTTCCCCGACGTCTTTTTCCCCGAAAGCACAACCCCCGAATTTTTTTTTTTAATTTTATTTTATTGTTTTATATTACAATACATAATTAATCTAGAGAAATGCTTTCGCGTATCAAGTGCAAGTAATCGAGCACACGTGGTAAACCATACGTGTCATAAGTTTCGACCAAAGCTTTTAAACGATGTTGTGCATCAACCCACTTCTTCTTTGGGGCTGATTGATCTATAACGCGATAAGAAAAGAGAAGAAGAGAAAGAGAGAGAGAGAGAGAGAGAGAGAGCTGTATGTTGTCAAAAAAATACACCTCGAATAATTGCGGATGGTGGTCTATTCAAATTATTTTGGGCTTCACTTAGTATACGCGCTCTTATATCTGCTGCCTTAACTTTTTCACGATTTGGAGGATGCCGATGCTCAGACTCTTTGGGACTTTTTATAATGATCAGCTGGCCTTGATCATTATATGCAGTGATAGCTCTCGCTTTACATTCCTTGTCTCGTACCTTTTGGCAGTCCCAATACGTTCTTTCCTTGCGATCGTACAATTTATAATAAAGATATCCGCTGATATCTAATCTTCTAAGACTGATTAATTTAAAGTCCATGTTTTAAAAGCGAAATTTAGAGGAAATTTGGAGGAACTAAATCTAGACTACGCATAGGCTACGAAATTTAGAGGCTAATTGTTCATTAACAATTGAGAAAAAAATTGCTCGATCGATATATCGATATATGCTACATGCAGGGTTGTATATTAGGGGAAATGTATATTCGGGGAAATGGCATCGGGGAAAGCGTCTTCGGGGATTTCTTTATTCGGGGGAATGGTATTCGGGGGAATGGATTCGGGGGAATGGGCGGTTACCTTAAAAAAGTGTTTTAAATAAAAGGGTTTTTAAGGCGATGCCGAAGCCTCATTTTTACCGACAGAGTAACAATAGAATAGAAGAACCGAGAAAAATAGGATCGAAAATTTTGATCCCATTTTCCTGGGAAACCGCTCTATGAAAAGTGTTGAAATTTACACCAGCTGTTCAGAGAAATAAAGCAGAGAGCACCTTAGAATCATTTTTCGAAATTCAAAAGACGAAAAAAGATAGAATTAGTTTGATTTTCGGGGCTCAGTCGATAAGGCTCTACACCAATCATAACAATAGTACAGCGAGGCATCTGTCTATCTTTTTCTCGGATTAGGTAGACAACCGCTCGCAGTATTCGAAATCAATGACTTTATTTAATTACTCATTAGTTAGTTCGTTAAAGGGTAATTTTTAACATACCAATCGAAAGCTTGGAACTTTCTCTTTTAGAAAATATATTTTTTATTAAGATGGTTGATTTTTTAAATTAGTTATAAACAATAAAAGACCGCGTCCCATAAGAGCCCGTGTTAAAATCGCCATTTTTAAACTTGTTTATCTCGAAAGTTTGATCATCAACCACATGTTTTTTTTTGGAATCTCATTTTGAAGATCTAAAAAATCGATTGATATAAGTTTTATTTTGTTGGATGATCTTTTGTATTATGTGTAGAGCCTCCTTAATGGAGATTAAATTAGTCTAGGATATGTAAAATGTGAAAAAACTGAAAAAAACATTCTTTTTAGTCATCTTAGTAACTATAATTGTATTTTTCGACTTTTCCAAAGCTATGATTCTGGGCATCATTTATCATGATGCACTGGGGATTTAAGCTGTGATATGTAGTAGTTCGAGAATAAGGGATACCCTTATGCATTTTGAACTCATGTCAGTAGAATCATATAAGCAGGTGCACTAATGCGAAAATCCATAGACTTTACGGTAAAACTTCAAAAATGCCCTTAACATCTTCTGTAATGACGACTCATAGTACTGCATGCGTAATATCATCGAAAAGTTAATATTTATTAATATCACCGCGTTCATGAAACAAAAACATTTGACTCTGAGCAAAAATAGAACGTCTCAGTGAGGTGCATATACTCGCGCCGCAAATTTGTATCTACACAGAGTAGATTGCGCACACATGCACGACGTACCGTGTATTTTGAAGTTTTAGTCTAGCGTGAAACGATCGAATGAAAATCGTGGCTAGCTGAGCGTGGCAAAAACTAAACATTATCCTTAATATTTCGGCTATTTATAATATCTACTTATTCAACTACCCCACATAAAAGTACATTTATTACACATATATATTTTTAAAATAAATTTCGTAAATAATTCTGCAGGTAAATTCCTATTGATACAATTTTCATCAAGGTTTTATTGATCTTAATTCTGTGGTGGAAAGGGCTAACGAGATAACTCCATTTTTCGTGTTTTCGAGAAAAACGCGTTTTAAGTTGCGCACGAAGGCCTAGCTAGACGCGAACGACTAAAGATCTGTACCTATGATATTTTTACCTATTATGAGGTATCTTTTGAACTATGTACTTGTGAAATTAAAAGGCGCATCATAGTGATGATACGGAGCAAAAAATATGGACTTATCTCGTTAGCCCTTTCCCCGCTTAGCAGATAAGTCCACTTTTAGCGGTCACACTTTTTTCAATATCGATAATTTCGCTTAGTTTGTGATCAAAACCTCATGCAATGATTTTACATTGATAAAATAGCTCATTTAACGTTATACTGGTGTCAGATCTCAAATTTTGCAACGAAAAAAGGCCACACTGAAAATCGCGAAATGTACCAACTGTATAGTGAAATTCACAACATTCGAAGAGTGTGAGAGCCATTTGTATGTTGGAATATCATTTTCTTCCATTTTCAAATCAATCTAGACTCTTAATCGAATTTTGGAGCTCGCAAAGGTGGACTTATCTCGTTAGGCACGGTGTTATATTGAACGATAGGTGCTCTTTTCAGCTTTTGTGACACTTGTACCTTAAAGTAGACATAAAATATAGGTAATTCATGTCATAAACTCGATTTCGAAAAAAATGGAATTATCTCGTTAGTCCTTTCCACCACAGAATTATATTCGATAGCAAGAAAGCATCTCAGTAGCAGAACTCGCTTCGAGGCTATACAGTAGAGCGAAGCAAAAAAACGCTTTTGGCGCCGATTGACGTGTAATGACTATTGAACTTTACTATCACACGAAGAAAAAAAAGCCCCGAGCTAGGCGTGAACAAAAGATGTCTTCAGTTGTTATGCGTAAAAATGAAACCGTTGCAAAGATTTTTGGCGCCTCGTAAACCGATTTGATTTAATTTTTCAGGGCTTATTATATGCATTAACAGAAGGGTCTCTATAAAATTTCAGCCTCTAGGTGCCTAAGAAGCGAAGATATATTCATAGGAAGGTTGAAAAATGACTGAAAAAATGAATTGAATTGAATGAAAGAATGCAATTTTAAACTTTTTTTGTCTTTATATTTGACTGTACGTTGTGTAATTTTGCAGTTATTGAGATGCACAAAGAACCGATTTCTTTTAAAAGGCGTTTTCGACGACATAAATTTGTATGGAGTTTTTTCAATTTTTAATCAAGCTAAAATACAAAACATGCAACCACTTGTGTCACGCTCCAAACTAAATTTGTTGTTTTTTTCAGTTTCAAAATCTTTTGTTAATATGTCAACAAGCCTGATAATTTCAGTTCTTCGGTTTACCAGCTGTCGTTAATTCTGAGAATAAACGTGTACAAAGTTTTGTGTTAAAATTTTAGAACGAAAAAATTAATGGTTTTTCTTTAATATTTTATTCTTTGTATGAATTTTGTTCTTAAAATTTTACAGAGTATTTTTATATTTTTAAACATCGTTTTTATGGGAAAAATCGACCTAAGTCATGACATGCCCGGAACAAATTGTAAGTTTGGTTAAAAAAAAAAAAAAAAAAGGGAAAAAAGTAATTTTTTATTATGTCAACATCATTTAAACGCATTTTAAATACATCTATTGCAAATTTATAGAGCTATTAAAATTTCAAAATATGTAGGTTTCATTTCTTTTAACGCGTAACATCTTCGAAGTAAGTCCTATTACTTGGGTCATTTTGGTCCGAAAAGGTAGGAAGATAGCTAGAACAAGAAAAAGTTCTTAGAATAAAAAATATTGTAACAGGTCCAGTTCAAATGTAGAGCTATTTTGTACATAATTTAGTAATGAATTTTATGACTAAAAATTTTGAATTTTACATTTTTCTCAGCACACGATGACGGGTGAACACACAAATTGAAAATAAAATTTGTAAAGTGTAATTGTTAATACAGATATAGTCCCGAGTATCACTTCCTGTTAATTATTTTTAACTAAGTAAAATTATAAAACACAATTTTCTAGCATACATTAATAAAATAAACTGAAATCAAAGTAGGTTTAGTTCTGATTAAAAATCAAACAAGTAAAAAATTTGCCCGTTTCCACGAACATTTGATGAACATATGAATTGTGTATAGCTTATGAAACAATGATTTTACACAAGTTCAACGGCACCAATGCTTTACCTTAAGTTCATTATTATTATTATATATACTTCTTATTTTTATTTATTCATAGAAATAGAAAATTATTAGTTTCTTACAAGAAAAAAATTTTAAATCTGACCATCAGACGAGGGAACCAAACAGTTTAGCGAAATAATTATTGCTACAATGAGGCTGTGTCCGTTTCTTTTTAAAAATTTATGTTTATTCATTTAAAAAAAATATTATTTTAAAACTTTAAACATATAAAAAAAAGTACTTATAAGATGCTAGATTACACAGAATGATTGCACATGGATACTCTAAGTATGTCAGAGTACCTAAGGAAAAAAGCCTCTGTCAAATGTTTGAGCCTTGAAATCTCCATGGATCCGCTGGGTGCCCATTCGAAAATCGAAAAAAAGCCTATTTTGGTCTGTCTTCATATGCTCATCGATAACGTCCTTGTAAATCGATTTGAGCCCCCATTATGTTTGCTGAAATGTCAACCTCTTAGAAAAAAATGCCAGGGCAAGTTTTGTAACCAAAAAAACAATTGAGGATTATTTTTGAGGAATCGAACCTAATCGATGTCTATCTATTCATCGAAATATTAAATATTTATATCTAAAATAGCTTAGCTCAGTTTTCATTATCATTCAAAGGTACAGGGGATAATACGAGATACAAAAGAACACAAAGTCAACTTTTGATCCATCACAGAGCTTTCTCGTGGAGGAAGAAATATTTTTATAGAAACAAACTAATGAACAATAGTATCACAAACTTGTTAAATTATATTCATGAGTTGCAAAATGATATTTAATTTAAATTAAATTATAACAGAAAACTACTTAATTGCTCTTTCCGAGAATATAAATGGTCAATGATGTTACCAGTGCGTCTAATTTGCGCTAGATTTTTTCAAAGAACAACGCTTGGTAAAATGTTAAAAGTGATCATTACGAAACTCTGAATATTGCATTAAATTATTTATTAAATATTTATAAATCATTCGATTGTTCGACTTCATATGAGTGAAATAAAACCGGAGAAATATTCATATCTACAAAAATGTCTAGTCGGTAATCAACGATTAGCAGTCATCAACTAAAAGCAGAAATAAAAAGATAAATTTAAACAAATGTCTCTGGGGAGGGACAAATTCAGGCATAAAGAGGCGATACAAAAAACGAGCTAATAGCAGAGTATAGGCAAAATTGAGATGGAGCAGTAGCGCATAAGACTATATTTGTGACGTTCAGCTGCTTCTGCTGTTTCTGGTGCCCGCTTGGCTCTTTTGGCCCACTTGGCTGCGTTGATTAGAGGAATAGACCGTCCAGATCTATTTTTACACCTTACGAGCGCGTTACACGCGCGCATCTTTTCACTTTTTTCCCTTCTCTCTCGGTCTTTGTCTTTTTTTTTGTACACATATGCGCATGTAATAGATTTTTCGTTCGTCCATTAACTTGGATTTTTTGTTCTCATTTAGATTATACACGTCAAATGAATCGCAGAGACGTTATATAATTCAATTGTTTTACGGCACATTTTTTTTTCTTCGTTATAATGGAAAAAGACGTTACAATCAATGTAAATTTTAATCTCACTTTTTATAAGAGTAATAGAATAAATATTAAGATGAAAATCGATTGAATATACGCATATTATTATTAAAAAAATATCAAATGGAATTGTTGTAAATACACTCGGTAACAAAATTATTGCAACAAAAAAATTCATCGTAATTTTGTCGATTTTCAAATGCTTCTATGTTGGGCTAGATTTATCGTATCGACACGGTTTTACATACTATGAACATTGGGTATTGTTCTTGAAGGTCCTAGGAAGCTAAAAAAATGCGTGAACATGAAATTTAAAGATAGGTAATTTTTTTCTGGCTACTTTTGTGTTTTAGGGCCCGAAAAGTCATGTTTTCGCGTAAATACGACAATTCGCTCAATTTCTAAGTGGCTGAAAAAGAATCAAAACTCATTTTAAAAAATTGACTGACTACTCCATTTGATAGGAAATGTTCTCAGCCTTCCGATAGTAGTATTAGATTTTCAAAAATATCCAATTTCCACCGAGAAAATCACCGCCAAACATGCCGAGCTAAATATCTCGAAAAAATCAGTACGAAAAATATGCTTTTTATGGTTTATTTGTGATTTTTTCTTATGAAAATTGAATATTTCGGAAAATCTGATACTACCACTGGAAAGCTGAGGAAGTTTCCTATCGAAAGCATATCTTCATTTATTTTTTCTGTCGAATTATGAGCGAGTTTTGATTGTAGCGAGCCGCACAACGCTGAAAACTTTGCGATTGCGATTAAAACAGCTCGGAAACAGAAAACAGCGAACACAGTAAAAGAAATTCGCTTTTATATCATTGTAATTCGACGGAAAAAAAAATAAAGATATGCTTTGGATAGGAAATTTTCTCAGCCTTCCGATGGTAGTATCAGATTTTCCGAAATATTCAATTTTCATAAAAAAAAATCAAAAAGAAACCATAAAAAGCTACTTTTCCGTACTGATTTTTTTTGAGATATTTAGCTCGGCATGTTTGGTGATGATTTTCTCGGTGAATATGCAATGTATCGAAAAATCTGATATCACCATCGGAAAGCTGAGAAAAGTTCCTATCGAATGGAGTAGTCAGTCACTTTTTTAAAATGAGTTTTGATTCTTTTTCAGCCACTTAGAAATTGAGCGAATTGTCGTATTTACGCGAAAACATGACTTTTCGGGCCCTAAAACACAAAAGTAGCCAGAAAAAAATTACCTATCTTTAAATTTCATGTTCACGCATTTTTTTAGCTTCCTGGGACCTTCAAGAACAGTACCCAATGTTCATAGTATGCGTTCAACGAAAAAAAGTTGTTCCGTTTTTAGTCAAAAAATTCGAAACTAAATTCCGGAATTGCTGATATATTAAGATAAGATTCGAGTTAATGTTGAGTTACCAGTAGTATTTGAGCGCGACACTAAAAATTACTGAAAAAAATTGACTGTTTGAATGTGTACCAGTACCACAGTAATTTTTTTATTAAAATCTAACATACACCACCACAAAGTACTCTTTTCAACGAGTAATTTCAAAAAAAAAATAGAGCTTTCTACGATTTTTTAACGCCCTGTAGTACGATTTGTGTACGCAAAATGACCAGAAAATCGTCTTGATTTCAGCTAAACGGGGGATTTTACGTACTTTAAATGGTACCTTCAAAACGACCTACAGGGCGTTAAAAAAATTGTAGAGAGGTCCTTTTTATTTAAATTACTCGTTGAAAAGAGTACTTTGCGATGGTGCATGTGAGATTTCGATAGAAAAATTACTGTGGTACTGGTACACGTTCAAACAGTCTTTTTTTTTTAGTAATTTTTAGTGTCGGGCTCAAATACTACTGGCAACTCGATATTAACTCGAATCTTATCTGAATATATATGGATTTAAAGAGGACAAATTTCCAAGAAATTAAAAAAAACCGTGTCGATACGATAAATCTAGCCCAACGTAGAAGCATTGAAAAATCGACAAAATTTCGATGAATTTTTTTGTTGCGATAATTTTGTTGCCGAGTGTATAATTAATTCGAAATGAATATTGTATGAAATTATTGCTTTTAACGTTGTGAAAATTACCCCAAGTAACAGAAATGCGTCTGCTTCGTTGAAAAAATGATTGCTCATTGTTGGAGAATAAATGAAAAAACGAGCAAACGTGTGACTTGAAACGATGCATTCAATCTCGAGACGATGAGAATAATAGCAGCGCGAGATAGAGAGCGCTCGGTAAGAAATTAGGGTCGAACCATTTGATTTGTTAATTGTTCCGAGCGCAGGTAGTATGCATTGTCTTTTTCGTTTCCAAAGCCATCAAGTTCGATGCCAGAATTATTTTGGTTTGGCGCGCCGACTGCACGCACACAAGCGCGCGCACACACGCTAGCTCTCACATGCGCGTTTGTCGAATATCTGTACAAGTTGAAGTCGCGCTATCTGGCAAATATCCTGAAAATAATTGTGCGCGAAAGCCCGCGAAGCTATAGAGCTGCTAATGCAGTCGAACGAGATGCATAAATTATAAAGCCGACGATCGTCGTAGCTCGAGTCGAAAGATCTGCTGCAGCTATTGTGTACAATAGCTGTATTTTCTTCCTGATTCGTCAATGCGCGGCAAATGCAGCAGCTTTTTGTATCGCGGCCTCAAGTAGCTAAGGTCTATTTATGAGCAATCAGGAGAGAAGAGATTCAGGAGTACTCGCACTATGTCATTATAATAATTACGTATAGCGCATCTCGATCGCGAGAGTAGCTTGGCTTTACGCCGATGCGTCCACCGGCTCAAGGTCTGCTTTTCGCGAATTTTCATTATACCTACTCGAGACTCGGCATATACACGTGTACAGAAGCGTCTCATTATATCTGGCCGTATGGCCGTTCTTTCCGGGTTCTTTTCTATCTCGCGTCTGTTTTGGCCTAGGCGCGCGAGCCCCTCCCGGGATTCTCGCGCTCGCATGCTGCTGCGGCCAAAGCTTGCGCACACGCGTTTACACGCGCTCGCAGCCGACTGCCCGCGGATGACGGGTGAGCCGAGGCCCTCACCTATTTCCCTGATTTGGTGAATTGCAAGTTGACCGCTTGACTGCTCGAGCTTTTTTCTTCTTTTTCGCATTGCTACATTGGCCCGCTCGAGCTTTCACCATTCTCTCATTTTCATTTTCAACTTTTTCTATTTATCCAAACTCAATCTAGCTCGATCGAATCCTTATCGCGGCAAAGACGTTCGCCAAATACCATCGTTTCCATCGAAATGAGCCGTTTGTTTGGCGCTTTTCCTTTTCAAAATATCGAATCCATTAACTTGGCCAACGCATGCGATTCGGTGCAGTTTTGTGACGCAACGAGTTTCGTGGAAAAGTTTGCCCCCAAAGCTCCACCGATACCATTGTACGAATCGACGTGTCTATAAAAATTTACGCTTCTTTTCTACAACGCGCCATGAATTTACAGCTCGTATTAGCGACGCAACTCGATTGATGAGCCGAATGTTCTCCTGCAGCTGGATCGATCGTTATTAGGTATAATTATTGCACCAAGCAAGCACTCGTGCATTTTGAAATTCATGCCTAAATTTATACGAAAATCGTCACTATTTTTAGTCTGTGTTATTATTTTGCTTCAATAGGGCTGAATCCGATTCGATCGTCTCAATGACAATTGACAGCGCTTTGAACTTTGATTTCCTTAGCGATTTAGCATCCAAGACACGTGTCAATAACTTTTTTACTTGGTGTTTTCTCATCATGTGGACATTCTGAAGATGAGGTGACTGATTCGACCCGGACTCTTTTTTTTATATTTATTTTATTTTTTTCGTCGTGGTTTATTTTCGCGCCTCGGGTACCGAGAGGGAGCGAACACCGAGGTCTCGTGCCTCGCGTTAGAACTCTCGAACTCTTGAGCTCTTTTAACTTGTACGGTCGAGAGATGGTACGCGGCGTGACCGATATGCGTAATTCATAAATAGTTTATGTTTGCAATGGTTGCTCGAATGGCTTGGCTGCTGCGACTGCTTATTTGCTTGGGGCTTTGACACTTTTGTCGTGGATGATTGATTGCTAAATATATATTGCCTGCCGACGAATCTTTAACGCCCAACCAACTATTTATTTTTCCATTAAGAAAATACAAGCGAATCTCGAGGTGGACACATAACAACGTGCCTATGCTGCGAATTTTAAACTCTCGTTGTCGTCGTCGTCATCGTCGTTGCTCACTACGACTGCGAAACGTATATAGAAAAACAAATGGTTCAACAGTATTATTAGACAAATTATCATGTCAGCGCTGTTTAAATGAAACCGTAATATAAGAAGTTGAAACTCGAATCAACGGTCATTAAGTCGCAATTTCTGCGGCGCGCGAAAAGCGTTCAACTATCTCTATATGCACCCGCAAACTTGAGGCCAACTTCTCTTCTAATGGATGTCAATGAACAAAACTAACACACGTATATTCTATGGTAAAAAGGCAGAACGACTCTAAAGTCCATTTTTTCGGAAATCAAAATTACGAATTATATAGTGTCTACTTTGAAGTGCAAGGGACAGAATAGACGAGTATAATGCCTATCGTTAACGGCTCATATCCATCTCTGCTATCTTTAAAATACGATGTAGAGTCTACTCTGATTTGAAAATAAAAGTATGATGATTTCATGAACATAACTAATTTTCACGTGTTCTTTTGCATTCTAATATTTGAGATCTTACAACAGTTAGCTGTTTTAATAAGGTGTTATGTTTAACACGTTTTTCTAGAAAACGCAGAAAATGGATTTATGGCGTTTTTAGTTTCCATCCCAAATATATCCCCTGAATTGGCCGAACCTATTCTTATATGAAAACTACATATGATCAATCGTCAGAGAGAACATGTCTTCGGCCAATGCCTTGACGCTTATCATTTGATTTTCTTGAAACAGCTTATGCAACTCAGTCAGTATAATATCTCTTGTGATCAAAGACGTTTTGTCAAATATTCATCTTAAACGAAGCAAAAAGACCTCTGATACAAAACACTGATTTTTCATTTAATTTTTTTAATAGTCAATGGATTATTTATTTATGTATAAATTAGTCGTGTTCCGTGATATTTTTAAAAGTGTAATATTGAATTTATTAAAAATGAGTTTAAGAAAAATTATTAAGTTAGCCATTTCTTAATTAATCACAATTTATCACATTTGATGACGAAATTGAAAATATTTAGAAATTAAATTCATGCTACATGTTTGTCTTCATTTAATTGAGAGTAATATATTCTAAAACTAAGAAAAAACATGAAAGATAAATTCGTTCTGCACTATAAGAATGGATTATGTCACGATATTGCAATTTCAATGAAATAAGTAACAGCTTTTTTTCAACATTCGGTTGGTCATGGGGCATAAGTGATGCTATTTAAAAGATTGATGAACAAAATAGGGACGCTAGTCGCGAAAAAGTCGTTGGTCGTTGCACGAGGTCGGGCGAGCTTTCAAAGTCAAAAGCAGAGCGACGTATGGTGAGAAAGAAAGTATCCGATAGCCGGTAGGCAAGACAACATAGTATAAACGGCAGTCGTGCTGTGTAACAAAATGTGTGCAAGTCTGTTCAAAATGTATACGGCTTTTCTCTCTCTCTCTCTCTCTCTCTTGACGACGGCGGCGGCGTCGGCGGCATGGCCCTCCTATTGGTGCGCGACACGCACTGCAAGCTGGGGCTGCTTCAAAAAGCTCGAGCCGTAACACGCGCTTCCCAGACGCCGGGCCGCCGTGCGCGCGGACGATCGATAGCTTTCTTACATAATCCTAATTTTCAATCTTTTAAGTATATATCATTAATCCAACTCAGTGCGTGTAATATTGTTAGTGCAAGTTCAAATTCTATCCGTCATCTCTTCAACAAGTCTCACAACGGTAAGTTAAGAAAGTTTTTACTCGCAGAAAGCATCTGTATCTCTGTAAATAGTAGTGCACTTTAACGATCAAGCAGAAATCGAAGCAACGCCTGCAGCGAGTTTTCATCGAGTGTAGTTTATACGCCGATTAATCTTTGTTTTATAATAACCGTCGACGGAACTAGTCGATAAAACGATGTGTGTATTTCTGCTGGATCAAGTGCTGATCACTAGTTTTATAAATCATCAAATATAGTAAAAGCAGTGAACAATTCAGTGCTCACTCCGCTAAAACTGGTGTGTATATTTACGAGTTGGATCTTATCAGTAAAAATATAGCGGTTAAACGAGCGACACTTTTGTCGAATATTAAAATCGATTTATGCAACGAAAAATGATAAATGACAAACCTGTAAATGGACAAGCCCATCGGCTCGCATCCGGTGATAAATTTAGAAGCAAGTATTTTTTTATACTCGCGCGTACCAAAGCTCAACTAAAAATACCTGTTTGCAAAAGCCGCCACGCGGCTAAGTAGGAGTCGCACAATTGAACGCAAAATTTTCGACGCATGGTCCTTGATGTAAATAACAGGGTCAAGTGCCTAAATACGTAGATACGCAGAGTTATTTTCGAAATGTTCGCGAGCCGTTATATTTCCGTGCATCAAAGTACGTTTTTTCGTTCTCTCTATCTCTCTCTTACGTGCCTAATACTCGTTCTTTCACCGCATGTATTGACATAACCCATATTATTTACGCGTTCTTTTTCAAACTATATTTTTATCGTCTCATGCGCGTTTTTGAGCGAAAAATCGACCCTTGAATAATGGAATAATGCACGAGCTTGTAAGAAAATTTCTGACACGATGAATTTGTTTACAGAATGTAATAGTTAAGTACGTAGATATGTGGTCATGTACACGAGCACATTTATACATGTAATTTGACATTTGTTGAGATGATTCGAAAGCGCGTCAATCGCCACCTCGTCAGAAGTTGTTAAATGTATTTATAGCAATCGAGTTTCTATACAATAACAATGAAAAAAAAACAAACCCCCCGAAGCAAGAATGTTTTAACTGCGCGCTGTTTTTCTTTTTTCCAAGTGACGAGCTTCTCGCGCTCTTTGACGCGTACAACTTTCTTTTTGTACGTTGATTCTTCGATAAGAGTTACCGAAAAAGCCAAATGATAATACAGCGAAACTTAAAATTAACCCTCGAATGATATTCATTGTATTTTCACCGCAACATTCAAAGCAAACAGTAGCAATGTTACACGCGCTTCTTATATTATGCCGTGCAATATATATATATATATATATTATATTTATACATCATACTATTTCAAGGTTTTTCAGTCGCGGGAATATATTTGGCCGGGAGCTTGAAAATGCTTAGCGTACGCGACTTTGCACATTATTTGATTCACGTGTCGAAGCCCCTCCCCCTTTAATTTTTGCCGCAAAAGAGAGCTTATTTTCAGGACTCGATGCTCGCGATATCTCGTCTGGCTCGTAAACTACTGCCATTTACGATGGATGTTAACATTGCCGCTCTTTCGGTTTATTTGAACGTTTGTTCGCTAAAATCGCTTACGACACACTCCGGATCATTGAACTCATCCTGGCATTGTGGAAATGAGTCGAATGATGCGCGGCTGACTTTGCCTTTACTCGCTGCAAGCTCGTTGGTCCTTTGTTCGTTTCTCGCCGAGGACGGGAGGCAATTAACAAGACACGGGTATCGAGCCAGACGCAGCTCGGATCGCGGCGGTATCGTCATCGTCGGCAGTGTACGTAGATATATAAAGCTCCATTCTCGCTTCTAATTAATATCAAACAGCCACGAAGTATGTCTCGCGATGCGCACTGGCCGAGCCAAAAATCGTGTGCGCGGATAGAGTTTGAGCGTGCCATCTGTTGAGCCTGTGTAAGCGATAGAATTTCGAGGAACACGAGTCTGTGCGTGCATGAGCGAGATCAGCGGAGCAGCTATAAATTTTGCCATCTCGAACAAAAGTTTAGCCGCGACGGCCGCGAGACGTACGCATATACGATGAGCTGGCCCCGCACCGGCGAGCTAGCTTTACTGCTTATACTCTACGATCCAAGCGCTTGGAACAAAACCAAAATTATATTCTAGCCACCTAGCGCTATTAATTTCCTCCGCGCGTTTAAATATGTTTTTACCTGTGCGAGACTTGTTCTCTCTCTCATGATGCGACAATTTTTTACAACATCGAAAAAAAGCTCGCGACACCGTAGCGAACTGTCCTGGGTTCTACAGGGCAGCAGCAGTCAGAGCTGCTCAGAGTTTAACCTACTACAAAGGAGCCAAAAATTTGCAGCGGGGGTAATTTCGAACGATCGAAATTCAACATCCAAGTGCATCTTGTCGCAATTGCATTTGTATGTGGATGCGAGATCGGCTCGATTTTCTTTTTAATACGTGGCCTTAAAAACTTTTCTGCGCGGGAGCATCCATCCGATTCCGCGTCGAGAGTCTGATTTTATAATATATACGCACGAAAGCCAAGTTACGTAAGGAGAATATTTTCTTGAAAACAATCGCGCGAGACGTTGCACAAGGCAACAACGATGGCGAACTTGCATTAGTGCGCTTATAGCTGATACATTCTGTGCGATCACTTCGCGACGCTGATTGGACGACTTCCAATTTTTTACCCCCTTTCTTGCACGAGGCAACTTACTCATAATCATAATAACTGGCTTATCATGCATTTTACACAATAAACCTAATAATTTAATCAATCAATGGTTTTTTCCTCGAATCGGTACTTGTTCCGTTTGAGAATAATCGCAAGGTTTGGGTGCAGGTGGCGTAAATATCATGTACCCAACCCAAAAGTTGAAAATTTTGCTCAGCGCACTGTACACGCGACGAGGCACAATGAAAAATAGCTAAGATAGAAATTCTTGCTGATCATCTATGGAGCTGTCAATCATGAATTTTTGGTACGAGACTTCTATGTATAGCCTAGCACGTCGGACGTTCCTCGCACGTGCTTCATTGACCCGTCGATCCGCTTATGGGGGCAGCCGTATAGCGATGTAATTTTTAGACGCTCAAGCTCACTTGGACGACTTAATTGTGCACTTGACTATTTAACATTGTCTTGGCATTTTTGAGAAGCAATACTGTGTTTGAAACGCTTTCTCAATATTCATGCCAATTAGATTTGCGTATGCACTCGGCGCTTTAGTAATAGAAAACGCGCTCGATCTTGGCATCGCCCGAGCTTCCGATTATATTTTTTATTCGGGCACGCAAAATGTTTGCAATGTAAGATTCAAATAATTACTTTGTAAGGGTTTCGCAATTTTATGTCTTGAATATTTTGACCTTGGGCGCAATTGAGTTTGATAGAAATAATTGTACTCGAGGATTCGTCGAAAATAATTATCTCTCGTCACTTACGACGTGTTCCATTTGGTCCAAAGGAGATAAAAAATCGTTTGAAAAGCTAATCTATTGATCAAAAGATGCCAATTTTCAAAACTTCCCTTGTCCGATGTCCTTTAAATCTCGCTATTAGTATACTTGAAGTTTATCGAAATTTATCTCAAATCCACGTAGTTTTCAATTTTTGTTCCAAAATTGTATTTACACTTGTACATGTTGAATATTTTTGTGGATAAAGTTAGCTAGTATTTGAACAATTTTTCCCAGCAAAGTCATCAATACCATGGAAACTTCATTATTTTTCTGGACTGCTGGAATACACGTACGATTCATAATACAAGTATAAGCCGCGAGCCCGAACGTCATTTCGGGGAAACGGACGCGCTCGAACTCGAGCACAAATCAGTAAGAGGACATGCACTACTTTATGGTTACTTTGATCTCTCGTTTTGCGAGCTAAATAATTTTAAAGTTATTTCCGTCAGTTGTACTTTTACAACACAACTCAGGCAGGCATTTAATTTACAGAGGCTGCAGTGTGGTATTTGCTTTGTGGGATGTTCGTATAAGAGTCACAAAATGCACTAACAACGACACGGGAAAATTAGGAAGTAAACAGAGAGAGAAAGAGAGAGAGCTTTTGCCTTGACACTGGCGCGCGATCGCTGTAAGACTTTAGTAAAACTTTACGGCTTTGATTCATGTACATGGATATTATATGTGTATACATACTATTAGCTAATACATACGAAAAAAAGTAATTTGATGCGCGTTATAACGAGCTGTTTTAGTGTCGCGTTGGGGAGTTGATTAAAAAAAATCTCTCGCGTGGCATTAAATGGCTGCTTGACTTTTATCGATGAGCGCGTGCGAAACAACGGCGATTGTCGAGCGAAAAGTTATAATCGCACTCAAGTTTATATTTAGCAATTAAGTAATGTAATTTATATATCGCGTACAAGGATATACACTGTGCGCGCGATCATTACTTTCGGTGGTCTGTGAATTCGTGCCAAAAGAACACAACTTTTCCGCACCACGTGGCGTAATTTTAAATATAAAAATCTTAACTATCGATGACTGACGTTATTACACTTTAGATGGAAAAGAGCCTAATGCCTGAATCAAAATTATCCAATCAATACGTATTTCAACGGCTTGGGAATGAGATAATTCATTAAATGAATATTTAAATTATCATTGAAACTCGAGTTTTCCACTTATTCTAGAGTCTTCAATAAAATCTCCTGGGCAGCATTGTGTTTTTATAGCTCTTATAATATATTCGTATTAATATATAGACCAATACAGATATCTATATGTGCAGCGAAGATGTGCACGTGTAGCTATATTTATAAATAGTCGTAGAGCCACCAGGCCGCTATATACCCTAGTTGATCTTTGGTATATATCCATAGTAGAGTTGCAATAAGTGCAAATAAGTATGTTAATTTTGACAAATAGTCGGAGCGACTGTCTTTTGTGAAACTCTGTCCATTCCATTGAAAAACTGTTTGAGATTGTAGCTGCTAGCAGCGATCAAAAAAGGGAAAAGGAAAAGTAATAATTCCGCATGTCGAATCTGTGTTGTGTGAAAGCACATGGGATTTTTGGCTCATCTGTCGAGAGTCGAACTCTCTCATTCTCTGCCGCGCAGCTGATTCGATCCGTCGAATCGATCGAGTTGAACGACCGCGTAACATGTTTACAAATACGTACAGGCGCGCAGAAAGCCCCGATCGAAACGTGACACGGTCGCGTAAGAAATCGTATGAAACAGAGTGAGAAAGTGAGAGAGCGAGAGAGAGAGAGAGAGAGAGAGAAATCCAAAAGCTATGGAAACAGACTTTCCATAAACGGGTCGTAGTTTTTGATTATTTAAGTTTTCAAGATTTATATAGATGCGATATCTGTCGTTCTCTTCCGTAGTGTTGAAACGTCACCGCACGAGGCACGCGGTATTACGCGAGAGTTTCGGAATTGCACCAACTGAATCCAAGCAGACGTGCCGAAGCTTTTATCTCTGTGCATAATACTCAAGAGACTGATGTGTCCGAGTCAGAATGAAAGCTTTTATTGGAATTTTCGCGCTTGTTTCTCGCGAATCTATTGGCCGATAATGACAATATAATAATTCATATGTCGGGTAATATCGAAAACAAATAAATAAGTAGCAGACGAGGTAATAAATCCAAGTATCGACCTTGACTCATCGTCTCCGCTATCGATCTCGCAGCTCCTAAGTAGTTTTTGATCCACATTATGATTCGACTCGACAAACTTATCCTATTTTTGGCTAAAGTCGTATATTAATCCGTTGGGCTTTAAGTGCTCAATCGCGTCTTGAAAGGCTATTCTTTTAGACTTTCGCTCGGATTAAGCTCTCTCGCGCGGCCATAAAGCACTCGAGGCTCGACGGGCCAACACACGTCGAGCAAAACATCGATGAATGAGCTGATTTTCTAATTGTGTAAGCCATGCATCATTTCGTCGTGGAGCGACAAGTTCGGAAAGAATCTCGTTGAAAGAATCACCGCGGGCCGTGATAAATGTTAATTCGCTCTCGGCTTCTTGCCGCAGCTAATGCACGAACGTATAGCCAGGCCGACGGATCCAAATAGGGAGATAGATTTGGGTGAGAATCGAGATTTGAGTAGCGGCAACAGCTGGCTGAGCTCTCGATAGAACTAGGGCCAAATGCATGTATACAAATTATCTGTGCCAGCGGCCAATAAAGTCCTCGGTGATCGATAATTTCTTAAATGACAAAAGGCCGAGGGGTATAAAGAAAAAAAAAAAAAAAAGAAAATTGGTAAAAATAGTAAGTGATGGATCGAATCGATGGTCGAGCTGCAGGGATCGAGCGAAATTATAAAGGTACGAGGGACTCGCGTTGGGCTCGGCAGAAAAAGAGACGGGCGCGGGAGGAGACGAAGGAAAGACGGAGGAAATTGGGAGGATCGGCAGGGAATCGGTAGGTCTCTGGGCGCAGTCTCTGCTCGCTGCGGTGGCTCGGCCGATGGACGTTGGTCGGCGCGCGGTCTAAAAGCGTCGCTGCGAGTTGGCTGCGGCGTCGTCGCCCCGGGCCAAAACGGCGCCGAGTCAACAGCTGGTCTCGCGCTGTGTGCGTACTCGCTACGTACGTGTGCGCGCTATAGTTGGCCACGGTGCGTGCGTTACGGCGTCGCGGCTACGCAGCGCAGCTTCGCCCGCTTTAGTCGGCCGAGATCGGTGCCGCAGCGAGTATCGCGTAAGTACGTATACGATAGACCATCTCCTCTACACAGGCCACATACATATAAATACACTCGAACGGCTGTAAAGCAGACACGCAGCCACGCACACATTTGGGAACGGGCGACGTTGGCTTCCCGAGACTGCTCCGTATACGCGCGGTGACCAGTGATTAGTTTTGGTTTCTCCGTCGAGGCAGGCCCCCCGTAGCCACCTCCGCACGCCCTCGGCGCGCTTCAAGGACAGTGGCGGTGCTTGCAGCTGTCAGTGCGCGATAGCCCCCGACTCTCGTTCATTTTTCTACTCGTTGTTTCCCATCGTCCTCCGTATCGTTATTTGTAAGTATTACAAACGGGGCTTTTTGGCCAGCGAGTAGTCGTTATGTAAGTCGCGCTCGAGCCTCGTTTTTCTGCAATGCCAATCGCATTCGAGGAAATTTACCTCGCTGTGCTTTTGTTCGCGCGTACGCTCGCGTATTTCGGTGGCTCGCCTTGACAAGTCCACTGAGAAAATTTCCTAAAATCGCGCCGTTATTTGTCTCGTCTGTCCGAGAAGGAGAGAATATTGTCTCTCCCTCGCGTGCACCAAGGCCGTGCGTGCAAGCTATGAAGCTTATACATATTAATTCGTCTGTGAGTACGAGTAAAAATAGCCTAGATTCAAGTTCATGCGAAATTCCGAGGAGCTGCTAGTGACGCTGGTATGGTTATAGTGGGTATATAAGTGGCGGTTGCAGTGCTGGTGCTGGTGCTGGTGACGCTGCTGGCGCAAACTACTCGTGTTGTAGATGCGATCTTGAGGTTGATTTATCCGGTGAGTGACCCTGCGGTGACCTTGCAACGATTGACACGACTGCCCTTAGCTGCTCTATCCACGCGTCTCTCTGCATTTACACCCTTTTATCGGTGTATAGGCTCGTAAACGCGTCAGCTTTTATTCGTTTGCATTTATTTATTTCTATTTTTCTTTGTTTACCTATTATTTGTTTATCAGTAATAACAAAACATACTCTGGCCTGAACTCTAAAACGAGAAATGTCAAGTTTAAAGAAGAACAAAGTTATAATCCTACAGCTTCGTACATGCAAAACAACGTGGTGATCTTCAATTTGCTTATTTATATTAGCTACACGCAATATATTAATTTTTAGAAAGTTACAAATGAAAGTAATAGAACCTTTTGTTTATTTATTTTTAACTGTCACGTAGAAATTTTATGTGTTTCGACGTGTCAAATAAATCGGTGCATATCAACCTCCCATGGAGCTTTTTTCCCTTATTTCTTCTTTTTTTTTAGCTGTAAAAATAAATTATATTCACGAGTACACGGTGTGCGCGTGTCTATAAGTATTAGTACGTATACGTGTACTTGTTGAATTAACGGCAGTCACGAAGAGAGATAAAAGGAGAGAAAGCATTTCTCGTTGTAATTTGTCTGTGTACGTGGTTCATTCTCCAGAAACTTCGCTATTTGAGAATTGGTAAAAAAACTGAAAAATCCATTTCATTTTCTGGGTATCCATCTTAACCTTTAGCAGTTTTTTACGTCGCCAGAACAGGTACTAGCTATTAATTAGGAGAATCATTTGAGACACACGAATAAGCGCATGCACGATATCGTCGGTGAATTTTCGAACGCATCGAGGCGCGCGCGCCACCCGACAACGCTCCAATCGTGCCTCTCCACATACTCGTTGCGAATGGCCGTTAACGCGCGACTCAGTCTTCCTCGCGGCCGATGCGCGACTTTACCAATCTTTCGACAGGCCGTCTTTTGACATCGTCGGAACATTTTTAATTTTTAACATCAACATTAGGTAAATTTTGTGGGGCCGCAGAGATCTCGATCGTCGGCGAGCTTTCGACGACGGCGATGCAGTCGACAGGCGACAAACCAAGTTTAAATGTCCTCGCTTTGGGCGAAAATCAGCTGGCCAAGTAGAGTCTGGCGCAGATGTCGCCAGCGCTCGGTTTGCTCGGCTGGCAAATAATTCCCCGTTGGCCGTTAGGCTTTGCGTCGCGCTGCTGCTGGCCGCTGCTGCGGTATCATCGTATACGCGACGATCTGCTCTCTGCTGGCTGCCCGTGAGCTCGTAGTACAGTCGTCAGTCCGCGTGCATGCAGCCAAACTGCAGCTGCTAGTCGACTCTAACCAGTCATCATACACATAAAAATAGACACTCGCACACTCACACGCACGTCGACGCACGTATTTATACTTAGGGACATTTAACACGTACACTCGCATAGTTTACTCGTAGAAACAGTGATAAAAGTAAGTAAAACACGATTGTCTTGAATTCAATAGTGACGAGTACAAGTTTTTCGTGCCAAAGTCTGTGTGCCTCGCTCTTGTATCGCCGCCTTAGTGTATGTGTGTCGCGCATCTGTTCTCACGTATTTTCCTTCTCGCTTATCCGCCTAGAGCTGGAGCGAGAAATTTTGCAAAGTTTCGCGTTTTCTGCGCGAGACCAGTGCGCGTCGTCGCGTTGCTCGCCTTTCAGTTTTGCCAATTTGCGGAAAACGCAGGATCGTCGACTCGCTCGACACCGATAACGACCACGACGAATGATCCGCTGACAGCAGCATAAGAAATATTCTCCAAAATTAATAAATTCGAGATCGGTGCTTTTCGCACGAGGCCCTGTGATTCTCGGGGCACAGTTGTCGTCGTCATCGAAACGCACACGTCGACAACAGCTTGCGAGACTTTTCAAGCTCGTCCTTCAGCTCCTGTCGACTGAATCGCTTGTCACTTGGGGCTTGCCACCCCAAAGGCACGAGCGAGGACTCGAGAGCTCGACGCGCAATCCCTCCCGGTCGATTGACTATAAATGCATTGTTATTATAACCTCCAAAAGTACACAAACCAGCAGTATACGACGCGGGACGCCGCCGCCGCTGCTGCTGCTGCTGCTGCTGCTGCTGCTAGCTATACCAGTAGTGCTAATATTATAATATACTCGAAAGAGAAGAGTCTGCTGGGCGACGTGGTATATCAATATACACACGCCACGTCGATTACAAAACACATAGACACACGTAGGCTGAGCTCCTCAAAGGGATTCCGCGTGGCTTTTCTCTTCTTGTTTCTCCAGTTTTGCAATTACACTTTTGACGAGTCACTGCTTCTACATAGGTACTGAACTCGCCACGAATTGTCATTGGATATTAATGTGTGTGCGGTCTTCTCGCTACTTTAATACTTTCTAATAGTATTTTTCCTCCTCACGGTCGTGCTCTGCGATCATACTCGTTGTACAGATAAACTGTCATCATCGGGAATCCAAAAAAAAGCCCGGCCAGCTTTTGACCATGTTGCAGCTTTCGTGTGGGCAACTCGTGCTCTCGGGCCCGCGCAGTTGATAAGTCATCGGTGGCTGCGCAGCGATCCCGTGCAGTACGTTCCAAGCATACGTGTACACAGTTTCCTTGCAAAGTGCTGAGTAATATATTTGTCGAAGATGTCATGATCGCTTTGTGTTCTACGCACTACTTTTTACAACGTCGCTCTCTCTCTCTCTCTCTCTCTCTCTCTCTCTCTCTATCCGCGTGCGTCTGTGTATGCATTCGGTACGTCTATATGCATGCTATACGTGATTTGTGTATCGCAACAATGAGCTATAGTATTATTGTTTGCTCGTATGACTACTCGTACCGAGTTCAATTGCGTATTCCAAAGTTGTTACGACGCGAATAGCACACGTGTCTCGGCGAATCTCGTGCAGCCACCGAGGTACTCGAGTACTCCGAGTCGGACGAGACAATTGTGGAACATAGCGGCCGTTGACTCCGATTGTCGTATTCTTTTCCCTCTGTAACACATCTGACACTTTTCATTCAGTTGTATGGAGCAATCGAAAAACCAGTCGTCGCTGGCGAGTTTAAATCTCATACCTATAGCGTGTATCTTATCGTTTATTTGGCTCAATGTAAACACACATGCTCGATTTATTGTAAAATGTATGTGGAATCTTTGCGTTGAGCTATCTTAACGAGAAAAAGGTCAGGTCAGGATAGGTTTTCAGATAGTCACTCTTGCTCACACAAATGATTTTCTTCACTGAATTCTTTATACAACGATAATTGTTATCCTTTATTTAGTTCATTTTCCAAATGCTTCTATAACTAATTTTGTTCATCATTCTTATTACAGAAACCAATTGGGTGAATGAACGATTCTAGTGATTAGCAAGTTTTAGAGCAAAAGCAATCATGGAGGACGCTCACTGCAAGACAGTAGACGAAGTAGTTAACCATTTCAATGTTAATTTAGATAATGGTCTTTCACCAGATCAAGTCAAAAGAAATCAAGAAAAATATGGTCTCAATGGTAAGTACTCAAGAATTGATGATTCTTTATTCTTATTAATTCTGTAATAAACCTATGATTCAATGTATACAAAAGTAATTCCAACTTAATATAAATTTCTAACTTTTGTTACAGTATTTTTTCTTTAATATTATATATTGTTGACATTGAAATTATTACCGTAAAGTTATAAAAAAACTGTGCTACTTTCTCAAGCAGTAAATAATGAAGTACTCCCTTCAATGTCTCATCTCGCTTAAAAAAAAAAAGCTATAAAGTGTAAAAATAGCATTACTGTATCTATTTTTAATTTGAGCTGTACTTTGATTTTACTTCTAGAAATTAATACAATTTTTAATTGTTTTATAAGTTTTAAGGATGGAAGATTAATTTTTAATTTTTTTAAATATTTTAAATTTCGATGCGTACCATCAGAGTCTGGATAATGGAATTTTAGTTTTGTATCCAGTCATTAAAGAACGTAAATTTTTACACAACTTGTGTGAGAAATAAATTATCGTGCGTAGCTTTAAAGTTTACCATATAAATGATATATTTTTTAGATTATTATAATATCTGAAAATCTAGACAATTATCGAACATAATAAGCAGTTATCAATTGTCAATTAGTCAAAAATCGGAACCGATAGCTGCGTCATGGATTTTGTAATGTCTGTAATAATTTTTTATTTATCACCCGTTTATCGCGTCGCGTCATTATGAAAATGTCATTTGCTCCATATGGTTTTATAGTTTTAAAATAAAATATAAAACAGGTTTTGGAATAAGCTTTTATCAATGTGTCAATACAGGTTGCACGAGAATAAAAGGTCATATTTACAAGAGCATGAACTATAATGCTATCTTTAATTATCGTAGAAAAACTATTCGGAAACGTAATGACGTCAGAGTCGAAATCTAGCTCGGTGATAATAAAAATATACTCTGTTCAATACGCTCTGTATAAGATGAGAAAAATAATGGCTTGAATTTCTTTTATGTTAAAGATGACAAAGAATTAGTTTCATTCATTGAGTTTCGTGCAAAAGAAAAATTAAATAGTCACTTTTATTCAACGCAAAAAATCGTTTTTTAAAACACTTTTCGATGATTTATTTACTGCAGTGTCCACACGCGATGTACATGAAAAATCTAGACATGGAGCAACAATTATAGACAGCAAAAAAGAAAATCGAATTTACAAATGCGAGATAAGAGCAAACGAAGCGTCAATCAATATATTGTGTCGATGCGACAATGACGAGTCTGTGACGCTCGACAAGCGTCAATAAAACTCGAATTTGATCGCGCGGTGAAATGTGCATACGTACGAGCTTTTCGCGTGTTCATGAGCATCTTGATAACATCATCGCGCATCGTGTACGTTTCCATAAAATTCGACGAGACGAAGCTATTTTTTACGCTAAATTTGGTTAACCTCACAATAGAGCGTAAAGTCTCTGGAATTCCATAGAAAGGCGTCGAATAAATAGAAGTTAGTTGAGCCTTTTTTCAAATCGAAGACAGACGAGATTGTACTATAATATATAGTGACGTCGTGAACTAGAATACGAGATGCAGTAGCCAAGAGCTGGAACTGCAAGACTTACGCAGCTGATCGGTCCCGCGTCGAACACGTGGCCAGTCCCCATTGCATCAAAGCCGACTCGTGTTAATATGTATTCGATGACGTTTTGATCGGGACGATTTTTTTATCTCGCTCTCTCTCTCTTTTTTTGACGCGATCAATTTCGATTTTTGAACATTTTGAATAAATTCGCCAATCTACCACTAATCATTTATACAATGTACTGAAGATTAACGCAATCGATCTTTGGTAAACAAAGTCGATCAGAACGACAAATTGTTGTGCGTAGACAAAACTCAATATACGATCGTCAACAGAAGCCAATCGTGGAAAGACTAGACTAATGGACATTCGACACCGAATTTTCATCAGCGAATCATAATTGTTGCAGGAACTGTGCCCGAGGCCTGCGCGCAATTGCTTCGATCTCGCGAAGTATTCTTACCTAGCTTTCGAGAGTTTAGAACGTTAAATCCGTGAATACACTAATGAGCTAGAAAGAGAAAAAGAAGAAAAAGTGAGAGATAGAGAGAGAGAGAGAGACAGACAGACGAGGGCAACGGCGGCTATGACGTTAATCGTTGACGCGCGTCACAGCTCCTCACGCGCGCGCACACATATACACATTACACTTTGCATAGCGCCAGCATTAGCGGCAATGCGTTGCGCAATTTTCGAGCGCAACTTACATACATACTTACATACAAGAAGAAAAAGACAAAAAAGCGAGTAGGCATACTCAATTTTCGCCTGGCAATGGCCTCTGCGCGCACAAGCTCATTTTTCTGCAAGCTATCGTTATCGTGCGAGACTGAGCTGGACTCAAAGTTGAAGACGATTTCGACAAAGTCGAGTTAATTTCGATGACAATTATTTATAGAATAGATGGCTGAATATTAGCCCCCGCGTCCGAGTAAGAAGCGCGAGCTTTTCTACTCTATTATTGCGCTCCAAGTTGTCTTGAATCTAAATCGAGTACGCGATTAATTCTTCTAGCGATTTATCTCGTGAGAGAAGCAGTGCCATGTGCCCGTGACTGTTCAGTGCGATCTTATGTTACTCTAAAACTAGCGAAAGTTAGATAGCACTAGCATGTCTGAAACCTGGATACATCTCTCTCCGTTGCAATCAAACGTAACAAAATATGAAATCGTTGACCTCGTCTAGCAATACTTTACTGCTATATACTGCGCAAACAGACGTATACAGTATACACTTGTTTGTATTGTAGTGCGTTACAAGTTCGATTATTGTTACGTATCATCAGTACAGTGTGCGTGTTTTTATATAAAAAATCGTTGACTCGCAACAATAGAGTGCTTATTGAAAAAAAAAATGGAACGTTACGAATTTTAACAGTCGCGCTTTGCATCGTTTATTACTCATACCCAGGTATGCAACTCATCATACAGGAAAATTTTCTGATAATCGATACAGAATCAGCTCAACGCCTGCCACAAGTTCATAAACAAGTTTCAAGCCCGCGTCTGCTTAGCGAGCTGTACCATTTTTCATTGCCGAAATAAACCAGCATCGCAAACTGTGCGACAATTGTCTCGTGGTACACTGACGGCAAAAGATTCGAACGTATCGACTTTCGCGCACTGAGTATGTGTAGGTCCGTGTGCACATGCAAGTGCATCGCGTTTATAGCAATACGGTACCGTCCTTGTATTCTTCATCGTCGCGTGAACATTTTTTGCTAGTGTCTCTCGCCAAGCATCGTTGCTAATTTTTCTTCTCCTTTTATTTTTTTGTAACGTAATAAAATCTCTCATTGTGTTCTACATATTATTCTATGTACAGGTCTAGGTACTATATGTATAAGTGCGCTTATGGCTCTGCGCGAATGTAAAAGTGTGCAAATGCTGCTATTCTCGCTCGGAAGCCCATTATATTCTACGCGCTATGACCATAATCTATTATTATAAACGCGAACATGTATAAAAGATGTTGTACGTACATGACCGTGTGTACGTATGTGACTGAGTATATGTATTGATCGACTGGCTCACGTCTAACCATGAGTTTTTATAAAATAAATTTCTACGTCACTCGGCTTGTTTTGCTTATTACATTATGTTTTCGCTGGTACACGTATTACTTTTCATTAGAAATTGTAATCGCTGAGTTGTTGAGATTTGACAATTTTACAAAAATTTATATAAATTACCCCAAAAGTATGTTGTTTTTATCTAAAGCAATTTTATAAAACAAAAATAAGAATAATAAATACTTTTTCGGAGATTGTATTTGCCTGTAACCTTCAAAAGAAAAATACATGCCACACCCTGTACAACTCGATTGGCAAATTGAGAGGATCATCGTTTATTCACGCTTAGGCGTTTTGCTCATTCGTTTCGTTTCGTTTCTCTCGGATTTTTCACGTTTCGAAGGCTTAATAAGCATAAGATTACAATAACTTTTATAGCCATTATAGTTATCTGTTTTTTTTTTTCATACAAAGTTTTTAACTTGTTGTAATGACCTAATCGCGCCCACGGTGGCGTTTTTTTCAAAGTCTCAACTATTTAAAAAATATCAGTTTGTGTAAACGAAAAAACGGTTGTTAATCAATAATCTGGTAATATGCCAGAAGAACAAATTATTTCTCCCTCCCTCTCTCTCTCTCTCTTTTTTTATTCGTCAGCCTTTTAAGCCATTTCCGTCGAAATTTTATGATAACAGCGTCAGATTACCAAAGTGACTTTTTTTCCTATTTATCTCGTCGATATCGGTCAGTTAACTGAAGATAAAACAACACACCAGTAATGAATCAAAAATTAACTCTTTGCTTCAGACTTGTTGTGTTATATATTGTATGAAGAAAAAACGCTAAATAGTTGGACGTCATATTTTCTTTACTTTTTAATTAACTTGTACTAATCGAAAGCTTCAGTAATCGATATCCGCACGAGCAGTTGGTCAGTCGATGAAACAAATTACTTCCCTGCGAGCTTAGTTTCATGCAACGTGGCGAGTGAGCGACTATTTAATTTTATCTTTTTTTCGGGGTTTTTCGGTGAAACGCGCGCGCTCTGATGCCGAACAGCTGTTCATCAGCAAAATAAAGTGTACGTGTGCGAATACTGTGCGCGCAAATCAAGAACGCGCTCCCGCAGTTTGCACAGTCTCTTACGTGGTTATCTAATTTAGCTTCACAAAAATAAATTATCTCGGACTTCAAAAATAGGTCGGAAAATGCCTCTAGCTACATGTTTTTATTGCTAAATATTCAAGTCAGAGAATTCATCTGTATGTCTCTTATGGATAGTATACATGTATGACTACATTATTTACCTATCGCATAGCGCAATTCAATTACCCTCTTGCTCTATGAAGTATTCCATTGATGTTTGCTGTTTCGAGCTGGACAGCTTTTTAATATTTAAGCAGGGGAGTAAATGTACAGCCAAGTTGAAAAGAGATGTGCACGACGACAAGCGTATCGTTGTGAGCGTGAAATTTTATCAATTTTGTAAGCAAAGCTCGTAGGAAAGCGAGCCTCGAAACTGTGACTGCGAAAGATGCAATTCGTGTCACGTGACCATTGTATACGTAGCAGTATAGATACGCAGCACGAGGCTAGTTTCAAGCTGTATATAATGCAACACGTCTTAGCTAAGCCTATTTTCGTTTTATCCCTGCGGGCTCTCTCCCTCTCTTTCACTCTACGTATATGTATTACACCGCGAGATATATAATTATTATAATGGATCATCTTTAAAGCTTAGCACGAGCTTCATAACTCTCAGGATATCCCGAGAGTTTTAAATTTCTTGTACGTGTGCCGCAAAGAGAATTGCAATGTCAACGTTCATATATAATTTCGTAAAACTTAATTTATTTTAATATTATCAACTGTGTCAGAAAAATTTAATATCTAATAGTAAAACGTTGAATCATATGGTAAATTGTAATAAATAATAAATAGTTAAATAATGTTATGAAATTTAAATTAATGACTCAATTTTTTAATTTTTCAGAACTACCAGCCGAGGAGGGTGAGTACTAAGAGAAATTTACTAGACATTTTTTGTGTATCATTAGTTTAGATGCAAAAAAATTCCAGGAGTAAATCCTCATTATTCATTGACTTGAACGCAGTGACCAAATCCTTGCGCTCGCGCAACGTTCGTTACGCCTTGTCAGTTTCGGAGCATTAACTCGGATGCACTTAGAATACACATATAAACACCTATTCACACAGACGCGAGTTGCAGCTATTACCGGTCACGCGAGGCGGCTTTTCTTCTTCTCTGTCACTTTTGCATTGTAGTAGATTACGCAGCTCGTAATAAATCGAAGTATTGAGCTTTGAAATGACACCTTGATCGATTTACTTTTTTCAAAAAAGTTTAGGAGCTTACGGTTTCTTTTCTAACCACAAAGTAACAAATATTATGCATCGACGCGTAATCGTCCGATAGACTTATATGCAAATAAAGACAAAAGACAATCGTCTGGTTCATATATTTATGTATATAACATTTATACTTACTCACTGGCACATGCTTTGTGGAAAACGCCGATAAGACGCGGTAATTGCGTTAAAGCAATGCAATGCGCGCTATAGTGTATAGACTGCGCGCATACGCGCGCGTATTATCTGTCATATACACTCGCACAAGTTCATATGTAGAGACACGTAAGGCTTCGACGTTTTGTTTTCAACGGCAGTAACTTTTTTTTTTTTTTTTTTATACTTTTCTACTTGTGCTTTTTCATAGACTGTGTTGGAACTTTCGTTATCGTTGAAAAAAAAGTTTTCATTTCCGCGTCTACACCACTCTATCTGACACTTGTATGTTACAAATAAAAGCAGACTCGAAGGTGTTTTTAGTTTAGGCTCAATTTTCGTTTTTTTTTACATTCTTCCTGGATATAAGACATATTTACCATAGATTTACTAGTGCATTAAATTATCCGAATAAAAGTTGATATAGTTGCGAGTTCTGTCACAAAGAGGCCTTATTATCAATACGAATCAAAATCCAATTTGATTGCGCGATACAACTCATTTAGAATACATACGTAAAATGGAAATCCAATGGAAATTCAATATTATTTTTCCCTCTATGAAAAGTTTTAGATGCGCGCGGAGCATTTTATAAACGTGCTTATTTACTTTCATCAGCGAGCTTTTTCTTTCACTTGATCTACTTTGCGTTTGAAGGAGCGAGCATGTGCAACAGATCTGATACTTTTTTTCTGCATCTCGGTCTTTCTACGAAATCAAATTATTTTTTGGCTCCAGCGTGTATTCCACAGTGTGCATTTTCAAAAAATTTTAATATGTTTAATGAAACGGTAAAAAAAAGTTTAGTCACAGTGAGGATGCAAAAGTCCGCAGCAATCAGTTGACAGCACCCTTAACCGTCTTTTATTTGTTACATCACATTCGAGTTCATTGTAGTGTGCATATATTCAAGAGAGACTGGCGAATAAAGTGCATTATATACCAGCGGTATAAAAGGGCAACGACGCAAATCTAGGCCAAGTAAACTTCATTGTTTTTGCTTTGCATCCGCATAGGTATAAGATAGATGAACTACCGAATAACGTAACATTTGAGAAATTCCTCATGAGTCGTGTTAAAATCAATGCTATCATTCGGCAAAATTGAAATATCGCCGATTGCACGAGAGCTTGTTGCCTATTGAGGCCTGAACACCTGAACGGAAACGGAATTCAACTTTTTTGTCGGTATACGTTGGATAATTCATGCACAAAAGCACTATACTCTATTCCTGCTCCTGAGAATTTAAGTCTCGCCACGAGAGATTAATTGGCGAGCTTCAACCATATATTTTTTTAATTCATTCAAGGTCGAAAAAAAGTCAAGGTTGATATTTCCACGCTTCCATTTTTTATTCAGTGTCCTGCAGGTTTATCAAACTGAAAAAAGAACGAAAGAAGAAAGAACGGTTTTGTTTGAATCGCTCAACAAGCTACCAAAGCTACGTTGTTTATTCTATTCTTTTGTTCTTTTCATTCTTTCATTTACAAAAAAAATATGTCTTTAAGAATGTCGTAATGTAATCTCTTTTCAAATCTTTGTTTTTTCTAAACTATATTTAAACCACAGAAATTTGAGCCACAATTAAAATACTTCATGTTAGATGGAAGGAAGTAAACTAAATGAAATTATCAAAAATATTTTGACTGAAAACAATGAGACGCGTTCTTTTTTAAATTATAAACGTAGAGGACGAGTGAGAAATGTTCATCCTCTATTTTTGGCTCAAATTTATGTTTTTACTCGAAATAATAATCGCTCTCCAAATGAAAAAACCCGTAGGGCAAAAATGAATCTCGAAGAATAGAGGACACTTTGAAAACTGTCCTCATCGGAAATTTCGTCGTTGAAAAGTTCGCCCGAATGTCCATGCTAATCTATGCTCTTTTCTCAACAGGAAAATCCATCTGGCAGCTCGTACTGGAACAATTCGATGACCTCTTAGTTAAGATTCTTCTGTTAGCCGCTATTATTTCTTTTGTAAGTATCTGTCTGCTAAGACTGTAGATGCAAAAAATGATAAAATACGAAAATTGCGTTGTAACTCAATGGATTATTGCAGGTACTAGCCTTATTCGAAGAGCACGAAGATGCATTCACAGCGTTCGTCGAGCCATTCGTCATTCTTCTTATTCTCATCGCTAACGCGGTCGTTGGCGTGTGGCAAGAGCGCAACGCCGAGTCGGCCATCGAGGCTCTCAAAGAATACGAGCCTGAGATGGGCAAAGTGGTGCGCGGCGACAAATCCGGCGTCCAGCGCATCCGCGCCAAGGAGATCGTTCCCGGTGACGTAGTCGAGATCTCGGTCGGTGACAAAATCCCCGCCGACATCCGCATCACCAAGATCTTCTCGACGACCCTCAGGATCGATCAGTCCATCCTCACCGGCGAATCCGTTTCCGTCATCAAGCACACCGATCCCGTGCCCGACCCGCGCGCCGTCAACCAGGACAAAAAGAACATCCTCTTCTCCGGTACCAATGTCGCAGCTGGCAAGGCTCGTGGCGTCGTCATCGGCACCGGTCTCAACACTGCCATCGGTAAAATCCGCACGGAGATGTCCGAGACCGAAGAAATAAAGACCCCGCTCCAGCAGAAACTCGACGAGTTCGGTGAACAGCTGTCCAAGGTCATCTCCGTCATTTGCGTCGCCGTATGGGCCATCAACATCGGCCACTTCAACGACCCAGCTCACGGTGGCTCCTGGATCAAAGGTGCTATCTACTACTTCAAAATCGCCGTCGCTCTGGCCGTAGCTGCTATCCCCGAAGGTTTACCAGCTGTCATCACTACTTGTTTGGCTCTCGGTACGAGACGTATGGCTAAAAAGAATGCCATTGTCAGATCCCTGCCATCTGTCGAAACCCTCGGTTGCACGTCTGTCATCTGCTCCGATAAGACCGGTACCCTCACTACCAATCAGATGTCTGTCAGCCGCATGTTCGTCTTCGAAAAGATCGACGGCAACGACAGCAACTTCCACGAGTTCGAAATCACTGGATCCACCTACGAACCCAACGGTGAAGTGTTCCTCAAGGGCCAGAAAGTCCGTGGAGCCGATTACGAGACCCTTCACGAACTTGGAACTATCTGCATCATGTGCAACGACTCCGCCATCGACTTCAACGAATTCAAACAGGCCTTCGAAAAAGTCGGTGAAGCCACCGAAACCGCCCTCATCGTCCTCGCTGAAAAGATCAATCCTTACGGTGTCAACAAGACCGGCCTCGATCGCCGTGGAACTGCCATCGTCGTCCGCCAAGACATCGAAACCAAGTGGAAGAAGGAATTCACCCTGGAATTCTCTCGCGATCGTAAATCCATGTCCTCGTACTGCGTACCCCTCAAAGCTACCAAGCTCGGAACTGGACCAAAACTCTTCGTCAAGGGAGCACCCGAGGGCGTGCTTGAACGTTGTACGCACGCTCGTGTTGGCTCGCAGAAATTCCCTCTTACCTCTACTCTCAAGAACCGCATCCTCGATCTCACCCGTCAATACGGTACTGGCCGCGACACTCTTCGTTGCTTGGCCTTAGCCACCGCCGACCACCCAATGAAGCCCGAAGACATGGATCTCGGTGACTCTACCAAATTCTACACCTACGAGAAGGACCTCACCTTCGTCGGTGTCGTCGGTATGTTGGACCCACCTCGCAAAGAGGTCTTTGACTCCATCGTACGTTGCCGTGCCGCTGGTATCCGCGTCATTGTCATCACTGGTGATAACAAAGCTACAGCTGAAGCCATCTGCCGCAGGATCGGCGTCTTCGGCGAAGACGAAGATACCACCGGAAAATCTTACTCTGGTCGCGAGTTTGACGACCTCTCGCTGTCCGAGCAGAGGGCCGCTTGCGCCCGTGCCAGGCTCTTCTCTCGCGTCGAGCCCGCTCACAAATCAAAGATCGTCGAGTTCTTGCAGAGCATGAACGAGATCTCCGCCATGACTGGTGATGGTGTCAATGACGCCCCAGCCCTGAAGAAGGCTGAAATTGGTATTGCTATGGGATCTGGTACCGCTGTAGCTAAATCTGCCGCTGAGATGGTGTTGGCTGACGACAACTTCTCATCCATTGTTGCCGCCGTTGAAGAAGGCCGTGCCATTTACAATAACATGAAACAATTTATCCGTTATCTTATTTCCTCGAACATTGGTGAAGTCGTCAGGTAAGATCTGTTCGCTTAAATGAATCATGGCTTTTCATTTAATTTTTATTCCAAAATATTATTCTCGTATTTCAGTATTTTCTTGACTGCTGCTCTTGGTCTTCCCGAAGCTTTAATCCCCGTTCAACTCTTATGGGTCAACCTTGTAACAGACGGTCTTCCAGCTACTGCTCTTGGTTTCAACCCTCCTGACTTGGATATCATGCAAAAGGTAATTATACCAAATGCTTTATTGCTGATTACTTGAACTCTAGCAAGCTTGTAAAAAAGATCAAACCGTGACACAGTTACAAATTAACATGCTTTTTTCGATTATTTATAGCCTCCTCGTAAAGCCGATGAATCACTCATCTCAGGGTGGTTGTTCTTCCGTTATTTGGCTATCGGTGGATATGTCGGCGCTGCCACTGTTGGATCTGCCGCCTGGTGGTTCTTGTACAGTCCTTATGGACCACAAATGAACTACTACCAACTGGTAAGTATTTCATTTCAATTTTGATATTTTAATCAATAAATTCTTATGAACCATGTGCTCGACCGTAGACTCATCACTTGGCATGTATCGGTGGTGGCGAAGAATTCAAAGGTATTGACTGCAAAGTCTTCAGCGACCCCCATCCCATGACAATGGCTCTGTCTGTCCTTGTCACCATTGAAATGTTGAACGCTATGAACAGGTAATTTACCTTTTTTTTCATTTATAAATATTATATCGATTGAGTATGGATATATTATTGCACATTATTAACTCATATATTTTTTTAGCTTGTCTGAGAACCAGTCTCTCGTTAGCATGCCACCATGGTCGAATTTGTGGCTCATCGCCTCAATGGCTCTTTCTTTCACACTCCACTTTGTTATTCTTCACGTTGAAGTTCTTTCGGTGAGATTATCTACGTCATAACAACTGTGGATCATCAGATGGTTATGATTTTTGAAATTCTCTAATATTACAAATATTTTGACTTTTTTGTTACAGACTGTATTCCAAGTTACTCCTTTGACTGCAGAAGAATGGATAACCGTACTGAAGTTTTCGCTTCCTGTGGTACTTCTAGACGAAACCTTGAAGTTTGTCGCCAGAAAAATTGCAGATGGTGAGAATCCAATTTACACGATTCACTGGATTGTCCTTATGTGGGGAGTGTTCTTTGGACTTTTAGTTCTCGGCCCAATATAAATAACCCGCTGCAGGGTGTTTAATTAGCGTAAATGAAAGATGCCTTTCTTACGGAAGCCAAGCTCAACGCCTTGGACTTGCAGTTGCATTTAACTAAAAAAGAGCAAAAAATAATAAGCTTCTCCTCTAAGAGGAGATTTATGATATGAATTAACGAAAACAAGTGTGTCCACGTGAGATTTTAATTATTCTGACTGTTGCGCATGGTGTTGGTCGAGTGTTATTAGAAAAAAGTACCTTAATCTTCAGTTTTTGTAGTTATTTAGCTCGACCAAAAAACACCAATGCACCATACTTCAAAATAGGTACTCACTGTATCATACTAAATCAATTTCAGTGACGCTTATGATTGTTTTTCTTAAGGCTTGATTTTTCCGACATATTCTTAGAAGAACCTACGATCATATTGTTTCGTACAAGTGCCTTTAAATATTAACGTTCTTTCTGCGAGGCAATAATCTTGTTTTTCCAAAAAAAAATACCGCTAATATTTGACTCCTTATTAACGCTGGCTCTACTTTTTCAACTGCAAGCTTTATTCTTTTCTCTTTTTGATGCTCGTGCAAGCTTTTTAATAGCAACTTAACACTCGACTGCATATATACATTATATGCTTAGATAAAAAATTCAGAAAATTATTTACACTTTGTTAATTTAGATTTAAAATTTGAACGCTTACTCATTAACGGAAGTGCATATACAAAAATTTTTCAAATGTCTTATTAGTCTCACGTAAAAACACTTTTCGTTATTTTCTACCCTTCGTGTAAGCAGTCACGGTTTTCGGTGATAATTTAAAAACAAAACTAGCTAAATGTCTCTTTTTTTTGACTTAAAAACATCCTTACCAACTGGCCGCATAATAATATTAATTATACGTGTATGATTGTATACAAGTTTTGTGTTAAAACTCGTAGGGCTATATATATTTCAGTAATGTTTAGAACTCGTAATTCGCAAGAAGCACGGATCGTTGAGCACTTATTTGTATCATCCTATACGTGTTTAGGGAGGGCGATGAATAGAATTTTTTTAAAGTAATAATCAACTGTACATAAATAACGTAGAATCTAATGCTGTAAATTTAAGCTTAAAAAATAAATTTGTTATTCGCTCGTCGTGAAGAGATGGATTTCGGATTGATCTCGTCCCGCACTCGTCGGTGAAATGTATAAGACACAATAACGTAGTTGTATAAATATTTCAAAAAAAATTACAATAATGAAGTAAAAATATACACAGCAAAAAGACCGAAGTAACATCTGCTCACTTACATAATTACAACAGCTAAATCAAATTTAAATTTAATCATTTATTATATATAAATGGTTTGTTTATAATAGTAATCTTTCATGCTCGTGTATTTATTATGTACCTTTTATCTTATTGTTATTCACTTGATATTTATTATTAAAAATATACACTCCGAAAACCCACACAATTAATATAATTTTATCTCTTCTTTAATACAGCACCTTTTTTTTCTTAACCTTTTGGCTTTTATGCACTGTAATACTTGGCTCATTTTTCATTATTTATAAGCATAAATGTGTGCGTGTGAAGTCACAAGCAACAATATCGACCGAAAAAAACTGTTACGATGCAAATTACTGTGAAAAAGAAAATAGTTAAGTATGTGCTTGAATGGTGAAGTTTTTCTTATCTTGTACATTGTACAGAGCTATAACTCTTCAGTCACTTAAGCACTAGTTTACATTGACAATTTTAAGTTAAGAAATTTTCTTGAATCAATATTGAGGTGGTTTTACCATACTTAATTAAAAAGCATTATTATAGAATTCTTGAAGCTGTCAGTGTCAACTTTTTCAAATTTTGCAACATTTTTTATATGAATAAAAATCCTGTTTGTGTTCTTTATCATCTGCAGCCTCTTATTATAAGATGCAAGACTTTTTAACTAAATTGCAAGCGTATTGATGTACAATCATTTTATAATTGTCATTTAATATTAGTAAAACAAATTAACCGTATTATTACTGGATACTTAGCAATTGTATTTTTTGTGCAAACATTTATATATATATATATATATATATTTATATATATATAAATTATACATACATATACAGAAACAGCAAAATTAATGCTTTTAACGAGAGAAAGAATGAGAGTAAAAATAGTGAGATGTACCCTTTTTTATTAGTTTTTAATTCCATGTACTCAATTACAAACATGAGTTATACATTATAAGTTGATGTGAAACTGAAAAATTCACTAGAAAAAGCAAGTTCAAACTTAAAAGATTGTTTTTGGCGTGAAGCACACACTGATAAAATATATATAGTAAAAAATGGACGGACCAGGTTTACTAATGGTTGCAATGAATCTGCCACTCTTTAACTGTAAGTATTTGATACCACCTTATTGGTGTATGTGTGTGCGTCATTATAATACCTTAAGAATGTGAATTTACATTCTGTCATACCTTTCCATTTATGTCCAATTTTAACTGTTTATTGTAACGACGAATAATGAAACCTTTTGAATCAATTGAATTAAAAATATCAAAATGAAATACCACAAGGACTGGTTGTTTTCACCTTCATTTTAACAAGTTGGATGAGTGAATAACATTAGCGTAATACGTTTTTAGCTTTTAGGTATTAATATAAGTACGTGCAATCTACGAGTTATGTAAAACGAATTTTAAAGTATTCTATATAACTAAATGACATCTTTTGCTCCTGCCGTAGTATACTATGATATCGTTTTAAGGCGATATAGAAGAAGCCAGCCAAAATATCTAAATTTCAATCCAGTTTTTTGAAACTTCTACTGAATATTTTGCCAAAAGGCTCTATGGTAACCTTAAGAACATCAAAATAAAGGACGCCATAAAATAAAGCCTTTTGGCAAAATATTCAGTAGAAGTTTCAGCAAACTGAATTGAAATTTTGATATTTTGGCTGGATGCTATATCTCCTTAATTGAAATATATTTGACATTCGAGTAATAATGTGAGTTAGAAAGTGAGATCTAAAATTTTTACGGATTTATATTTGATGATTAGTAGGTAATCATCCATGTCAGAACGGAATTTAAAACTTTGAATAATAAAAATTCTTTTTCTTCAAGTGAAATTGTATAAGAATTTAGCGTAAAGAATTCATAGTTTACGTATTTTCCAATTAAAATTAGTAAAAGTTACAAGTCGATCACTTGTGATAAAATTATAAAAAATTCACGTAAACAGTTTTTAAATCCACCCATTGCCAGCTTATAATTGCATATCTAAGCATAATTATTAACCACATTTAAGTACAAATAATTACGGTGTTGTAAATGCATAATATACACACATTGATCAAATCTTTGTATTAATCAGTCAGTTTACTCACTGGACCCATGTAAGCATTTGCTATTGCTATTCGTTCGATGTTACTATGCGAATTTAAACTTTTTTAGACCAATATCAGTTACAAGGACTCATTTTCAAACTTATCAAAAAAAAAAAAAAATTATTAGTTAGAGATAAAATGACGTAAAAGATTTAAAAAAGTTGCCGCGTACATGTCTGAAACTGATATATCCGAGTTAACGTTAACAAGCGATAGTAGCATAGAAGCTAGTTAAAATATTCAATTGCAAACCAATAATTTCCTTGGGAACATATAAAAAGAAATATTCTTAGAAAAAATATACTTGTGACAACTCTTAATGGTTGACCATATTGAATTACTTTTATTTTTATTTTAACAGATCTGATTTTAGTTATAGGGAATAGATGATGGTTAAATCATTTTATTGCCTTCATTCTCTAACGTGTGTTTTCTTATCCTCGTGTGGACTCATACTATTGTTCGCATGATTCTGAAATATCTCAATTGTATAAATATCATAAGTAATCTTTCGTCGTTTAGACAACCATACTGTTATAAATTTTAAATATTCAACATAATAATAACAATGATTTTTCAGAAAAGATATGAGTCTTGAATTTTGATCATTTATCATTTTCTAAATCATTTATTTTTGGACAAAAATACTGGATAGAAAATATACATCATTCGTTTGGTAACCGGTCAAATGCACTATGCCATTAAAATCTAGCCTACCTTTGATTTTCCACGGCATTGAAATTCGGTATAATTTAGTTGAATCTAATTCAATCTAGTAGAAAACTGAAATGACCAGACCAACTACTATTCTTTCTCAATCATATGCATTGCGAATCAGAACCTAGAATGCATGTTAAATATGAGAATGACCAATGATGCCACTATTAGGACAATCCTGAAGGCTCATCGTGAAAAACTCCCTAATGTCTTTAATACTTGCTTGTTGAGTGGTTTTTACAATAATCCATTTTGATAGATCTTGCGCACATCACCCAATGAATCGATTTCTACGAGGTACGATCGTTATCAAAGTTAAGGTAAAGTATGAGTCTTTTGTCAATATAAATACTTTTTTATCAATATGTTTCGTATTTATTGTATAGAGACAAAAAGTTTTTCGATTACGTGTCAAAATGCTTCATTTGAATCAAATATCTAATGGCAAATGATGCAGCACATTTAAGCATACAGACAAAAGTCACGGTGATTTTGAAGATATACATTTATAAGTATATTAAACATTATCCGATGTTTGATTTTCAATCATCGATAAAATGATGACGGTTTGAAAGTTGTGATTTTTAAAATAATTCATAGGATAATTTATCTTTGTCAATCGTGTACAATAATATATAGCACGTATTTTATCATATTTCTATGATAATATTGTCCATTATTGTACATAAATATACTCTATGAACATAAGCTTACTAATGAATGTTTATCACGCAACAATATACATATAATCAGTGTTGAATCAACGACGATAAGTGAAAAAATGCGTAATTTTAATAGCCGCGCCAGATACCAGAAGATTTACAATATACATACACATCATATAAATCCAGCTACATACACAACGCGAATGCATATCAGTGAATGAATGATAACATGGCCATGAATAATAGCCAATAGATAGCTTTTTTAATCTTTCTTCGTACACTTGGCTTTTTGATTTTAATAGAATATTTTACTAAAGTGACAATTGAATTGTTGCTCACGCTTATCCTCGAACCGAGCAAAACGAAAGAGCTTCTGTAAATGCAACAGCTCTCTCAATAAGACGGAGAATAAAACGCTAACTGCCACGCGCCCGTCTTCAGCTCTGCATATATAAGACCATCCTACAGCTCATGCGGGACGCTGCTGCTTATTTTTTTCGTGATTCGCTCTGCTACCGCTGCCGAAGCTGCGTTTTGCAATACGCCTGGACTAAACTGCAGCGATGACCGACTGCACTGTGCAACAACGGCAACCGCAACCACAACAACGGCAGTAAAAAACCTGCTCGTGTATATAATCGAAACTCCGAGTTTCTTGGCTCGTTATTAAACGGACCCTTTTTTGGGTATTTCTCTCTGTTTTACAGTTGCACCACCGGTGAAACCAGTTCCCCAATAAATGGATGACTGAGTTAATCCATCCCCAACGAAGCACTTATGGAAACTTATTATATTATTACAATCATCGGTCATCTTCAATCTCATTTATTTATATATATATATTTATATATATTTGAACGACGCCGCTCTAGGTAAACCTGAGTAGGAAAATCAACGAATGAAAAAGAGAAGCAGAACTTGGTTTTCTGTTTGCTTCGTCGGGCGGACATCGATCATAGTGAACCAGCCGCGTCAAACATATATTTATGTATATATAAATTTCTAGAAATGAACAATTAAATACGTGATGCGAGTGTGAATGAAAGAAAAAAAGAGTCGAGAATAAATGAGTGCGAGAGCGAAAGAGTTATATATTTATATATATACTATATATACATATGTAATATCATTAAAATATTTATGTTAAATAAAATGTGACGTGCGAATTATTTTTCGAAAAACAAAGAAATTCAGAGAAATGAATTATATTTCGCGAGGCCAAAAAAGAGAGAAAATACGCGAGTCTCGCAAATTTGATTTTCCATTCGAATAATCTTTTATGTATATCGTGGATAATAAGCAGCAGCTCTGCTTTTCAACGAAGTTTTTTACATTTTAACACGTATAAGGTAACAACGCATTCGTTGGAAGAGCAGCGGCTGGACAGCCAAAAAATAAAAGGAGATCTTAACTGAACTTCAGCGTGCACGTATAGTAACTAAGCATATTCGGACCTGAGATTCGAACAATGGCGACGCAAATATGTGATTAATATTTATTAATTTAATTCATGTTAAAAAGTCGCAATTTTCTTCAAACCAATCGTGTGCGATGTATTTGATATGCGTTATTAAGTTTTCTTCAATTAGAATTACGCCAAAATTTATAAGACATCTCGTTACGAGTCTTGGGAGATTTACAGTCCTTCGATTGCAATAAAGAACGATCATAATACGAGACTCTATCTATATTAAATCGATACAATTCCTTAACATAATACCGTCGTCGTGCGCGAATCCTCTCTCAATTTTCAAATCAATATCTTCGCGCTGTGAAACGAAGGAAAAAACTATGAAAATTTTTAAAAATTTTACCAGTTTTTTGATAGAAATTATAAATCTAAGAAAAACAAAACAGTTGTTAAGTAGAGAAATGAGTTTGATGTCGCTTGAGTCACGAGTCTGCCGATGAATCGTCTTTACTTTCCGAATCACGCAATGTTTTTCGGGATACTGGCGAGGATTTAACGATCGAAACAAGTTGCATCGCTGTTAAATGATTATATGTCTGTGTAAACTTTCAAAGCACGAGTGCGCGCAAATACCGGCACTCATCTTTGTAAAATCAAACGTTGGATAAAATTTAATAAAATCGATTTAAAAAATGGACTCATATGTGTGTAATTGTACTCTTTACTGCTTTCAACAGCAATGCGACATATAACCTGTGAAATATTTCTTGATAATTATTACTTTATAGTTAACTCATCATCTCTTCATATTTACTTCTCCCAACCTTCTTTTTCGTAACTCGGATAATTACCCTATTGCTACTATTATCGTTGTATCTCACTTGTATAAAATTTATATGATGCATGATTTTTAGGTTGTTTCAAAAAGTTAAAACAAAAGTTTGAAAAGTCATCTACGCACGTCTGAAAATTTTTGTGATAAACTGATGAATAAAATTGAACCTCATTTTAATTGAAAAACATGTCTTTACATAATTCAAAACAAAACTTCAGGAAAAAATCGAATTTAGACAATTTAGTCTAAAAGTTTGTTTGAAATTATTTGCAAGTTTGTTCTTCAAGTATATAAATATTTTATTGTATTTAAAATGTTATAAACATGCTTTTAAACAATTTTGACTTTAAAATCGCTCAAAACCATACAGACTATAAGTTTTAAATTGGGTGAAAAACCTTTCCGAAAAAACAGAATGTTGCATATCATTTTAGAAGTCATTGGACGATTTTTTCAGACTTGGAGGGAGAGACTTAATCAATCATAGTTTTTTTTTGAAAATCTTTATGCTCCAAGTATTCGATATACGGTCGTGTATATGTGTATCCAAGTTAACAATAAAAAATCCTACTGATTAATTAATGCTTAATATCCTGTCATTTAACAAAACTCATGTGATATAATTCTTAATTATACTGTTACAGTGAGCGAAGAGGTAATTCAACGGATCTAAAATCTGTTGACAAACGCTTAGTTTGTGCCACGTATCAACAAGAAGATACGCTATAATCGTCTTTCATCGCGGAAAAATTAAACCTAAAGAAAAGATTGTAACTAATATATAAATAACATCTGCACTAAATTGTAACTAATAAATTCTTCGTAAGCTGGCAAATTAATGGTCATTCCGGTAATTCTATTGCATGAAGAAAAACACACTGCGTATAAAAAAATCTATTATTTAGTATGTTTTTTTTAAAGAGTAATAAGAAAGTATAGTATAAATGGAATATATTTTAACAATTCGAAAATTAAGCGTACTGTTGTGAATTCAAACAAGCTGATTTTTAATATACTTAGTTTGTTTACAACTTTGCTAGGATCATTATCATTAGGATTATTGTTATTGTTTTAATATTAAGAATTTCTCTCTGCTGAAAATGAGAGACAAAGTAACCAACCTCTCGCAACTTCTCATTTTGTAGAAAGAACTATAGGCACAACTGTTGCATAATAAGTACTTTATATACAAACGCTAGAAATTGCTCCCTTGGTATCACTGAGAAAAAAATTCATTGATTCAATGAAATTTAATTTAATATTTTATATACTATTAATTTAAAAAAATGAATGATTGAAGCAATGAAACTTTGGTAAAAACAATTCAATATTTTGTTGGAAAAACAATGAACAAAATATTTAGTTCAGTCAGCAAATTATATAATAATTTTTATTAAATGATATTATTAAATGGACAATATGAATTTCATTGGAATTATGAAATATTTTAATGAAATATATTATTGGATTAAACAATAGTTATTTATGTAACAAGTGCCCAAAAAGGCGTTTTTGGGCACGAGTGTGCGGAAAAAGACATGTTTTTCCCGCACACTGTGCGCAAAAAGCTGGGCACGTGTTGCATACAAAATTTTATGCAGTAGTAGGCGAAAAATACGTTCATTTAAATGAGGCGTTTTACCGCACACCTGTGTCCAAAATGGGGCATTTTACCGCACACAAGTGTCCAAAAACGCTTTTTGTGCACTAAAAAATGTGCGAAAAAAGACATTTTTCGTCATACTATTGCATAAATATTTTTTCCCGTAAATAATTCTATTTCATAGTTTCAATGAAATACAATGTCTTAAATAACTTTCATAAAATCAATGAAATATTTATTTATTCTCATTAAATGAAATTGTTGCTTTAATAAAATAATTATATGATTTGATTAATTGAATTTTCTTCAAATCGCAACTAAATTTTAATAAAGTTTAGTAATTAGTGTAACCACCAGTACCGAAACCCAAATTAGATAAAATGTGATTTCAATGCTTTTTTAATGAATATTTTTTTCTTTAAGTTTTAGTTTAGTTTCCATCTTCTATGCTCAAAACAAGTGAGAAAAGTCGGCTATTAATTTAATCTTTTGATTTTTACCGTGGGGACGAAAATCAAGTCAAAAATTGCAACTATTTTGCAAATCACCCATATGCGTAAATCTCGTGAGATTTTAATATTTTTGTCAACTCCACAACATTCGGGTAAAAACTTGAAAATTGCAATTCTTGGTAGTGTTTATGTTGAATTTTCAATTTTTCTTCATCTCGAAAACCATTTCCAATAGTAAACAAGTACGAATTTATACGAAAAACACATGATTGATGGCGTTCTTTTGAATTTGGAAATTCAACTCATCCTATTTTTAATTTTCAAGAAAAAACATCTGATTACCGAAAGGCTCATCAGGCTTTTGAGTCCATATCATCACTCGGTAATCCTCAAAAACTGTACTTTTGGGGGAAAAAATGCTTCAGAGTGGGCATGCCTCGTTACTCGAGCCTTCTATACTCTAAAGAAAAATTCAACTTGAATTTTAGTATTTTGACGATTCTTTTTATATAATCACATTATGCTAAGACCCTACATTACCCATTTTAGTTTTCAATATTTTGAAAAAGATAAAGTTAAGAAAAATTAATATTTTAACAAAATTTAGCAGTACATATTGTCTTAAAAAAAAAGGTTTCGTTAGCTTCAGCCTTAACATGTACTTTTTTTAAATCTTCAAAGACCCTCAGCCAAATTTGATGGGTACTATAGTTTCAGGTTTCCAAATCACTTTCAAGTCCTCAAAATAGGTACACAAGTGTACTCTTCTAAAAAAAATTATTTTTTAATAGCAAAATATTAAAACTTGACACTTAGGGTAGATGTTCATTAAGTCATCCCCTATTAACCCTTAAAATTTCAGCCCAGGTCATCGTGCTAATTTTCCCGGATTTTCAATCCGAAAATTGATATTTTAACACGGCTACTATGGGAGGCTGTCGAAATTTGAGCATGAAATGACTATAGCTTGCTCAATTATGTTACGAGGGAAATAAAAACTAACCATAAGAAAGATAAAATCATACCCTTTCGATTAGTACATTAAAAAAGATAAGTCCACGTGCTTTCTAAGGAAATATTCAACAATTCAAGGAAAAAAATCATAGTATTTTGGCTTATGTTCGCCTTTTAAGTTCTAACACGCTTCTAGGTTGCGCATGTCGAGACTACTCGAAAGTGTACTATTGTTATGATGATCATCTAACTACTTTAAATATTGTATGTAACTTGCGTAAATAAACTTTTTCAACAAAACTCGTTACAGAACTCACCTTCAGCGCTTGTGTTGTAACCCTTGCAGAAAAAGCATATCCACACCCCTTGTGTAATATACAGTATAAAGTCATTAGTACGAACCTCTATAATACGAATCCCTCTATACCACGAACTCAAGACCATTCCCAGTCGAAAAACCTCTCTAATACGAATTTTTACATGTAATAATTAAATTTTGTCATTATTTACGTATACTCAAACTTATTTTTATGATATATAAAAATTAGTTCTCAGCGGTGGTTCTAGTACTATCAACAATTTTATAAAATAAATCAGTGATTTTGAATGATCTATCAAAAGGTTCGAATGTAAACAGAAAAAGAAAACAAGCTGCAAAATTTGGTGGTAATTTAAAAAATCTACGTATAGATTTGTATTGTAGATCGAGGCAATATTGATGCTGATGATGATGATGATGTTGGTTATAATGTTCATATAACAAAAAGAGAAGCTGCAATCGACAATGGCCGGTGTACGTCATTTGATAGGGAAATATAAAAACAGAGTCAAAAGGGTTTCCGCGGCTCTATTCAAAATCGATGCCGTTATTGATAAGATTGCAACTGAGAATTTGGTTCAGAAAAATATTACTGACTGTTTTAAAAAATAATCCAATCTAAACAAATACATTTTTTGTAAAATAAATTACATTTTTTTTTAACCTCGTTACTAAGAATTTTATTTATACACACCTCTTTAAAACGAACTACCGATAAGACGAAAACCTCTATAAGACGAAATTTACAGCCGTCCTCTTGAAATTCGTACTATGGAGGTTCTACTGTACTATTATTGCAAAAGAGCTTCAAAATAGCGGATAATTTGCAATTTTTAGTTTAGAGTGCTTTTAAGTACTAATAAAAACCTACTATTTAGTGAATCGAATAAACATTTTTATGCAATCGACCCTCTTTTTACGATTTTAACATCATATAAGCGCATTTTAAACACCATCATTGCAAAGAAGAGATTCTAAACTTTCCGAATATATATGTTTCAACTTCAATTGGGGAAGCTGTAGAGTTTCGAAGAGAGTCATGTTGCATGAGTCATTTTAGGACAAAAAAAGTTGAAACCCACCACAATAAGACTTTGTGATATTTGAGGACAACTGTATTGTTTTAGAGAGCGTTATAAGCGGTTCAAATAAAGACCTGTGGGGGTTGTGGTGAAAATTATTCCGTTCCAGCCGCAAACTAAACTAATACTTGAACTAAACAAATTCGTTTAACAGAAACTGTTATACTATATAGTAAGTAATAGACATTTTTCGAGTTTTGTCGCCTCAGCGCAGACAGGTATCTCTTTAAACTTTGAGGCCAAAAGGTAACTATGTGCTATATTATAAAATAGAAACTTAGACCCGTTTTTACTCCTGAGCTTAAACATCGACGATTTGTAAAATTGCATTAAAAATGGATAAAAATACTATTAAATATTGGTGGAAAAATTAGTTGCAAGATTACCAAAATCAATCAGAATATTGTCACCATTAGTTAAAAAGCGGAAATTTTTTTTTAAATAAAGTACATATTAATGTTGTGAACTGTAATAAAAAGTAAAAAAGTGTAAAAAAATGTAAGATTACTAACGAATTCGGACATGCGATACGTTTTTCTACACTTTTTTACTTTTTATTTACAGTTTATTACATTTCTTTACAAAATGTGAAATTAAATTACGGAACAAGTAAACGAGAGGCTGACTTATCTACATGCCTTGATTGGCGACTTTGCAAAAAATTTTTCAGTCGATCATTCACATTGAATTTTATTAATTGGAAACAGTTATCGACCGAATAGAATCATACAATAAAACTATTTTATGATGTCACGTCGTCGTCTAACTTATTCGATTATATGGTGTTTTAGACAAAGTTTTAGAATGATCGAGAGATTGTTTGCGAAAAGAATTTTAATTTTATAACGTTTAAAATAATAAATAATAAGTATTTTATTTCTCACGATTCTGTCCAACTAATTACACACAGACCCGCAAAAAAGTGAGAACGAAAGATGAGTCCACAAGGTCAGACCTACTTATATGTACGTTTTTGGGCTCGCTAAATTCGCAGGAATAGGGGTCAGTTGAACTACAGTAGGTCGAGATCGAGATCATTTCGACTGTCCCTACGAAGATAATCACTCATGCGAATGCGGTCAAAAAAATTTCTCTTAGAAATCGGCAAATCAAGAAAATCTCTTCAAAAAAACTGTAGTCAAGAACCGCATTTTCTTTCCGAGCGATTTTCTTGACCTCATCTTTTTTTTTTTATTATCCCAACTTTTATTTACAATCTGTCTGCGAACAGACCATAGGCAAATAGTTCTATACATACAATAAGGAAACATGAGTGGGCTCGGGTCCAGTGACAAGAGCCCTTATTGACTAATTACAGTTTTATTATATTGATTCTTGGATCATTTTATTTTCACAGATAGTTGTGCTTCTTGGGTCTTGACCCCTCAAAAGACACATTTACAAGCTGGGCAGCCAGGAGATTCGGATGATGTTTCAGCCTAGTTTTGTAGGTGGAAGAGAATCTTTGTACCTCTTCACCTATTGATGGAATTTCTAAATCGCTTCTGATGGCGTCATTCGTCACATACCATGGGGCATTGACGATATTCCTGAGTACTTTAGACTGAAATCTTTCGATTATTTCTAGGTTGGATTTTGCAGCTGCACCCCACAGTTGTATACCGTATGTCCAGATGGGCTTCAGTATACTCTTGTAAAGGAGTAGCTTGTTTTCCATGGTTAGTACTGAGTTCCTACCAAGTAACCAGTACATTTTTCTAAATTTGTAGTTTAATTGTTTTCTTTTAGTCCATAAGTGGGTCCTCCATGTCAATCGACGATCCAGATGTATCCCAAGGTATTTAACTACGTTGAATTGAGCCACTGGTGTTCCATTTATGAGTACAGTTGGGCATGTGTCCTTGCAGAGGGTGAAGGTGATGTGAGCTGATTTATTTTCATTTATTTTGATTCTCCAAATCTTGAACCAATTTACTACAGTTGTTAGATGATCTTGCAGTTTTGTTGAGGCAGCAATTGGGTTTGTATGAGTGCTTAGTAGAGCAGTGTCATCCGCATATGTGGCTGTTGTTGTCGTTTGTGAGGATGGTATATCGGAGGTGTACAATAAATATAGGGTAGGCCCGAGAACACTGCCTTGAGGAACTCCAGCATGGATGTCGTAGAGTTTGGTAACCTCGTTATTAACTTTAACTTGAAACGTTCGGTTTTCGAGATAAGACTTGAGTATCTGGTATAGGGCGTAGGGAAGATTTTTTTTAATCTTGTGGAGTAGACCAGTGTGCCAAACTTTATCAAAGGCCTGGACTACATCCAGAAAGATGGCCGAGCAGTACTGTTTCCTTTCGAATGCTCTTCGGATGATTGCTACAATTCTATTTACCTGTTCGATGGTAGAGTGATTTTCACGAAAGCCAAATTGATGTCCTGGAATTAGTTTTTTTTCTTGAAGTATTGGCTTGAGTCTACTGAGTATGACTTTTTCGAAAAGCTTAGCACAAATAGGTAGCAGACTGATCGGTCGGTATGATGTTGTGAGCTCAGGAGGTTTTCCTGGCTTTGGAATTAAAATTATTTGCGCAACTTTCCACTGGCTGGGAAAATACTTCAATCTCAAACAGGCATTAATAAGAATAGTAAGGTATCTTAGTGCCTTAGGTGGAAGTTCCTTCAATGTTCTGCTGGTGATTTCATCATATCCTGGAGATTTTCGATTTTTTAAGTTGCTGATAAGTCCCTGGATTTCATTCAGAGTGGCATTCTTTACTTGTGTCTCTTCGTACAATAATTGATGGTCTTGTAGTAATATTTCTTCTTGAGCTTCTGGAATTTGTCTTGCTGGAGTGTCAAACACTTTGCTCAAGTGTTCAGCAAAGTTTTCTGCTTTTTCTTGGTCACTTCTAACCCATTTACTTGCTGTCTTGATCGGTGGTATAAATTGCTGAGGTCGATTCAAATACTTGGTGGCTTTCCACAGAGAGTAATCCGTTAATGCCGTAGGGGCGAGGTTTTTTAAATAATTGTTTACTTTTTCGTTTTTATCGTCGCGAAGTAACGTCTTTAGTTCTTTTATAGCTTTGTTTAACCGGGTTTTAATTTGACTATTGCGAGTATTTTGCCAGATTTTTTTGAGCTTTCGTTTTTCTCTTATTTTATTTTGTATTGCCGTAGGAAGGTTAAACGTTTTTTGCGCGAATATTAAAGGAGGAGTAGAAAAATATATTGCTTTATGTATTAGAAGGTTGAGGTTTTCAACGGCGGTGTCAACATCATTATGAGTTTTTAATGGAATATTACATGTGAGGTTTTCATTGATGTATTCTTTATAAGAAAGCCAATTAGTTTTTTTATTTCCGAGATGAGCTGGTTTAGTGTTGTTAATGGCTTCAACGCACAGTTTCATTATTATTGGTGAGTGATCGGAGGTTAGTTCGAGGCTTGACCATACGGAGATGTAATGAGTTGATATGCCTTTGGAGATAAAGAAATCAATGAGATCAGGAGTTTTTGCAAGATCGGATGGCCAATATGTTGGTTCTCCGGATGAGGCGGGCTTAAGGTTATTTTCTTGCATTGCGTTATATAGCTGTCTACCACGGGGAGATGGAGTTTGTGATCGGGAGCCCCAAGAGGGATGTTTCGCGTTGAAGTCACCACCTGCAATGAATCGAGGACCTAGCTTTTTGAAGAATTTGGTGAATTGATCTTGTTTAATGGTACGTCCTGGTGGACAGTAGATAGCTGAGAATGTGATGGGACCTTTACAGGTTTCCGCTGCTACGCTGGTAGCCTGTAAAAAGTCATCAGTGTTTTTCTCGAGTTCGAAATGTTTAATAGAAGATTTTATAATGAGAGCTGTACCACCGTGAGCCCTGCCGCTAGGATGTTGCGTGTCATAAATGATATAGTTTGGAATTTTTAGATAAGATTCATTTGTAAAATGAGTTTCTGAGATGAGCATGATATCAATGTTATTCATCATCAAAAATGATTTTAACTCTAGGCTACGTTGAGCCAAGCCGTTTGCATTCCATGCTGCGATGATTAATTTTTTGTGGTCAGCCATTTATAATTTATTTATGAGCGTTGTTAGTAATTTAAGCATTACATCCATAGAAGACATGAGTTGCACCATCATTTTTTCTAACTTTAGTATAGAGCTATTATTGTTATTTTGAATGTTGTTGTTCTCGACAATGGCCATTTCCTCTGTTAATGTTTGTTGATATGCTTCGAGTGACTTTCCTGCTGGCCTGGAAGCAGCTTGAGCGTATGAGACGTTTTGAACGATATTTTTGGATTGGAATTGTCTAACGTGATTATTGCGATTTTCGAGTTTTTTGTCGCGTAGGGCTGGATATAATTTTTGTAGTAGCTGCTTGCGAACGATGCAGCCTTTGTAGCTAGCTGGGTGGTTTCCACCGCAGTTTGCACAGATTACTTCTTTAATTTTCTCTTTTATTGGACATTGATTAGTTGCGTGATTTTTGGCGCATTTGACGCAAACAGGCTGTTTTTCACAATAGTTTTTAGTATGTCCGTGTTCTTGACATCTCATACATTGGGGGATATCTCTATGTTTGCGCGGTGGCTCGAAGCTTACTACTGAGTTTAATAATCTATTTATTTCAAAGATTTTTTTGTTATTTATATCGGTTTTTAATTCCACGAAGAAAAGAGGGAGTGGTTTTTTGGAGACGGCCTGTCTGATGTTAGATATTTTTACTACCGAGTGACCGTACTCCTCGATAGCCTCTTTAATCTCTGTGATTTCAACTGATGGGTGCATGTTACGTAAAACTGCTTTGAAGCCTTTTTGGCTTTTGCATTGGTATGTGTGGAATGAGGTTTTTTGCAATCTAAGCATTTCAATCGCGGCTTTATAATGTTGTTCAGACAACATTTGGATTTTAACTGAGTCATTACTTTGGATTTTAATGTAATACTCTTTACCTGCTATTTCACTCAGTTTTAATTTCAAAGGGTTTACGTTTTGGACACCACTTATGAATATCGGTGGAGGTTTAATTTTTGTATCGGTAGGATTACTCTCTGCCGCCATCTCTCTGTCCTCGCTCTGGGCCTCTACAACTCCGTCTTCTGGACTTTCATTCTCCAGAGGCGAGAACGAATTTTTCGTTGGTAATGGGTTTGAAAGCCAGTAGCCCGTCAACGTCATCTGTCTCTTGATCGGGATAAACTTGTTTTCTGGACTGTTTCTGGATCTTTTTCGTGTTTGAGTTACCCAGTTCGAGGGTGGTCTGGCTTCATCGCGGGCAGTGTGTTGATCGCCCGCTTGGCCCGACATTACGGAAATTTGAATTATTCTCTAGTTAGCACGGAGACTGTTTATTATTGAATATTAATTAGATGTACTGTATATATACTATTAGGTATAAGCTCCCGACATAAACACGTCTGTTCAGCTTAACGTCTAAACGAATGACCTCATCTTCGAAAGAGTTTTTTTTCGCCGCAAGTTTTCAGGAGAGATTTTTTTGATCGCGCATCACTGGAACGGTGATACTCTTCGTAGGGACGGTCGATTTGAAGTAGGGGTGGGCTGGTTAGTTCAAATATTTTGCATGCTTCGTGGCTTCAGAAAAAGTCCTAGAAGATTTTTAAAATTTATTTGTGGAGCTACGATTCGAAAAAAACATGAAAAATCAAAGTACTTATAACATATTTTTAATGAAAATAGGTCACTTAGGCTGGAGACTAGATCTTCCTTTCTGAGCTGGAACTTCAGATAAATTCAATTCTCGTTGTGGAATATATTTCAGAATAATTAAAGTATGATAAAACTTGTTTGTAATATTTCTAATGTTCTAATGACATAAAAAGTTACTTATGAATCTTGTATCTTAAATTATTATAGACCTAAGTTATTAAGATAGGAATAAGGCATGTTTTTGACTTTGAATTCATTAAGCGCGTTCTTGTGTCGGGGTTTATTTATAAAAGAATAGTTGAAATGCAAAAAAGAATAAAAATAAAAAAAAACTTGCTTAAGATTTTCTTTTGCAAGGGTTTCTTCTACGCGTAATTTCATCTAGTGCACTAAGTAAGGACTTTTTTTGTTTTAAAAATTTATTGTAATTAATTACTGTCAGTCGTATATTTTCAATAATAAGACTTAATTTACAGCAGAATATATTGAAAAGTATCTAATCATGATATCGTTGAATTACAGGTGAGATAGAGTGGTTATATCGATTTTAATGTGAGCTCTTTATCATTACAACATAGCTGTGAGCACTATGCACTATTCTAAAAAATAAAAAAGTATGATGGCGTATTGCGATAGTAAATTGTTATCCAAATGATAGTATTAGTATGTGTATATGAATGAAAGATCACAAATTGAAAAAAGATAACTTGATTTGATAATTTCTCTACTCCATTTAAAAGGAATTGTTACCTTAAACAATTAACAATAGGAATTAAAAGAATTTGCTGAAATGCTTTATTGTCAAATATGTCGAAGTGTGAGTAAAATTTTGAATTTCGTCCATAGTAGAAGAATTTACCGCAATAAAGCGATGAGGGATAAAGGCATTGAATTTATTGCATTTCCTTCAATTCTCAATCTCGTTTTAGAGATTTAATCAGAGGATCTAATAGAAATCTAATACATGCTTTACCGTCACTTTAATATTATGAAATTAATTGTGGTTAAATAAACTTAATTGTATAAGAATGTAAATATATATGAACTAAAATTAGGATACATTAAGTTATACGATGCTTGAAGCTGGGAAAAGGCATTTGAGTATACCACTACAAAGCGTATTTAATTTATACTTTTCCCATGACACAAATCACGAAAATGTATATCTCTGTAAGATGTTATATTTGCAGTATGATAAATAAATCGAATACATATATATCATATATATATATATATATATATAATCACGCACACACACATTCATGCCCATAATATATTATTACATTTATAAATAATAAATTTCATCGGAAACGATCCCGTGCACTTTTTTGGCAAGATGTAAAAGTATTTTTTTTGGATTTTCCACGTTATCAGTCATAACGTAGCTTGATCACGCCTTTAATGCTAGTAAATCTATTAATCATTACGGCAATATGCCGTAAATTATAAAACATTTTTTTTTAAATCGACGGAACGCCCCCTCAAAAGTTTCAAACCCGCAAAAAAATGAGCTCTACCAAATCTCAGCTCATATGGTTGAAAAAAACCCGTGCCACAAGACGGGTGTTGATTAACATTAAAGTAAATGGAAACCCCGTATGCGTATAATACGAGAAAACGACTTTTCCATTTAATTTAATGTTAATCAACACCCAGTGACACGAGTTTTTTTTCAACCATATGAGCTGAAATTTGGTTGAGCTCATTTTTTTGCGGGTTTGAAACTTTTGAAGGGGCGTCCCGTCAATTTAAAAAAAAAATTTTTTATTTTCAGTCTAATATATATATTGTTCCTCCAACTCAGCACAGGCGCGTATCTAACAATGATGACTATGATTGACACCACGCAGCAATTCGCCGAGTTCCCACACAATAATGAAGCAGATAAGATAATGGCTTCGAAGCACGCGCGCCGAAGATGTCAGAATAGTTGGCGACCATCAGTTTGTTTTGCGATTTGCGCGAGTCAGCGTCCACAGTTGATCGCATTGAATTTTACTTGTTCAAAAACCATGGCTGTTACGAGTGTGAATCTTTCCACGTGCATGTGGCAGCTACGGTGATAAAACGATAAAAGTATTTATCCCATTTATCGAAAAAAACTCTTTTACGCGTGATCAGAAATTTTTCGAAGGAGAACTTTCAAAAGTCGCAGAATAATTTTAATTACTTAAAGTATGGTGAATAACGACGAAAAAGTATTCAAACGTCGAGTGTTGAAATTACTTTCGCGTAAAAGGAGTTATGGTTTGCTTCAACAAGAAATGCAGCAGTTGGCTAAAGGAAGTGCGGAGATGACAGAGGTGTACCGGCGATTTTCCGGAATAAAAATTCAGCCAGATTTAGAAGATCCAAAGAACGACAATGTCAAAGTCGTGGCACCAACGGTCATCGCTAAAGATTACGAGTTAGGCCACATTTTTGCCTCTGACTTTTCATCCAACTGACTCCTTGGTCTAACGATCTAATGTATTAAAATTGCAGAACAAACGCGAGGTTGATGGAAGCCATGTGTAAAAACATATTCCTGCGAAATTTCGACAAGTCTTTCATTCAAGCGTTCATCGATGCCATGTACCTGCAAACGATACCAGCGGGTACGCGCATTATCCGGCAAGGCGACTGTGGAGGTGACTATCGGAAAAATACCCGACGCTCAAAGGAAATGTTCCATTTGTTACGTCTTTATTTATTTTTTTTTTTTTTTGTTTAATTCAGGTCCACAATTGTACATTTCCGAGAGCGGAACCTTCGACGTGTATCACGGCAACAAGTACGAGAGCAGCTTCGGAGCCGGTGTCGTGTTCGGCGAATTAGCCATTCTGTACAACACAAAAAGATCGAGATCAATCGATGGTAAAATTGAGTCTTGGCGTGTTTATTGATGTTATTGTTGTGCATATTGTTGACGAAGGAGAGGAAGTTTTGGTAGAAACGCGTGTAACGTCGATCGATGTTTTGTGTATCTAGTTAGACAAGGTGCCGAGGTTTGGGTCTTGGACAGGAGCGCCTTCGAAGCGGCCATCCTGAAGGAAAACGTCACGAAACCCAACGAAACGATCGATCAATTGCTGCAGATTCCCGTATTGGTGACGTTGCCGAGGCATATTTTAACCAAAGTCAGCCAGCTCGTCGAAACGGTTCGTAACAATAAATCTCAGTATAAGCTCGCGCCCGCTTATCGACCCTCGTACCTACGTGTATGTATTATTTATAGCCGCGAGAATCGCGTCTGCATATCGCGGCAAAAACTGACCAAAAATATATCGGCCAACGCTTGCGCATGAATACGAAATCGCGATTCAATCGGTAGCGAGCGATAAAGCATCGACATTCCAATTGCAGGAATTTTTCGAGGAAGACTCTAGCATTATCAGGCAAGGAGCGCCCGCGACCAAGTTTTTCATCATAATCGGCGGCTCTGTGGCGCTGAGCCGCCGCGAAAGTGCCGAGGAAAGCCCGATCGTCGTTGGAAAAGAGCACTACTTTGGCGAGCAGGCGTTCTCCGGTGACGAGGACGAAGTCTACGATGTCACTGCCACCGCGCTCAAGCCAGGCGTCGTTTGTTTGACTCTCGAAACTAAGTAAACAAAAAATCATGTATTCAAGCTCGTACTGGTGCGACGAGTTGAAAAATCGATATGACCGTTTTTTTGCTGTTTTTGTTGTTTTTTTCATAATCCGCACAGAGCTTTGCTCGATTGCCTGGGTAGCCTCGATCTCATTCAGAAAGACAAGTGGATGTCGGAGCTTAGGACTAGATCCAACTCGTACTCGATCGAGTGGACCAACAAATACCCGGATCTGAACGTGACGGATTTTAAATACATCGAGACCCTTGGCGTGGGAGCCTTTGCTCGGGTCGAGCTCGTTACAATTCCAAACGTACTCGGCGAGAGTTTCGCCTTGAAGACGGTGAAGAAGAGTCGCGCCGTCGAGCTCGAGTGCGAAAAGTACTTCCTCGGCGAGAAGAAGATTATGCAATTCTGCAATTCACCGTTCGTGTGCAGGTAAACAGCTCGCGTGTGATGCAATTTCTCGAGGCTCCAATTGCCGCGCTCGCCGCTGGAATGCAGGATGCGACGAGCGCGGCTTTATACGCTGACATCGCCGTTGCTGTTCTTATAAATGTGAATATCGTTATCGTTAAGCTCGCAATAATATGGACTCGCGAGCGAGTAAAATTCCGATTGGCATGTTGCACGCGTTAGAGAAATTAAGATCGTGCGAGTATGCGCTCTAAATTGCAAATACAACAGAAAGTCGGCATCGATAACTGATAACTCTTTAAAATGTTTAGGATAGCAAAATCGATTATTAGTTTCTGTAAAATGCAGCTGATCATCTCGCAAATATTTCATGCGTGTCGTGATATACGCGCAGCTGGTGGTCGTCCGATTCACCTGTGCACCAAGAAAAAGTACGAAGCCTCGGACGTTAATAAAAGAAAAAAGCCTCAAGATTAGCATTCCGATTTGCTCTAAATGCCGTTGTTTCCATTGAAATAAGATAAGACTTGTATATTGTGATCAGAACAAAAATAATTGACATATATGTGTCTGTGGTTCGCAGGCTTTATCAAACTTATAAAGACGACACGTATATTTACTTCTTGATGGAGGCCTGTTTGGGAGGCGATTTAAGTACTTACCTGGCGCGCCACGGACCCTTCGACAACACACCGGCCAAATTCGTCATGGCTAATATTGTCGAGGCTATAGCTTATCTGCATAATCACGGAATAGTATACAGAGACCTCAAGCCAGATAACGTCGTGATCGATAGCCACGGATATCTAAAACTCGTAAATATATTTATTTATATGCTTTGTACTCATTGCACATTGCTTATTCTTTTAAGAACAAAATTGCTGCTGCTTTGCGTATTCTTTAGTACCGAAAATCACGTCCTTTGGATATCATTTATGTGCCTGTACGCAATTGTTTTGATGTATGAATGACAAAAAAAATCTTGATGATTATGGACCGACTTTTTTCTCAACTTTTTAGAGTACTTTTTATAATTAATCTAATTTTACCTTGGATCAGAGTTTCTTACTGAATTTTTTAAAGTCATTTTGAGTGAATTTTTTTGGCATTAGTCACTTATAAACAAATGTCAATGAAAACAATCAAGTATTAAGAAAATCTAACAATGTCTCTTATTTTAATGATACTTCATTCTTTGCATATCAAATTGTCAACCAAAAATTCCAGACTTTTTAAAACTTTCTTTAAAACATGTTTGATGCCGGTGAGTAAATTTATTTAGAAATCGATAAGCAATTTCTGAGTTGAAGACAATAAGACTTAAATTAGTCTGGTGCGAAATAAACTAATAACATAAAAACGTTACTTCCGGGATAGAACATTTTAAAAGAGGTCAAATTAGTATTTTGTATTACGAATTAAATACGTACAAAGTTTATGCCAGAGGTCGAACTTATGTAGGTATTGGCTTTCTAGAAAAAACTCAGAAAAATGTAATGAACATTTTCTATTTTTTCGTATGCTGAAAATTTGTTGGAAGTAGTAAATCTGAGAACATTTTTGAGAGCAAGAAAAAGGTCGCTGATCACAAATCTGAAGTCAAATCGGACATTTAATTTACTCTTATCGAAAGGGTCCAAGTTCTCCTTATATTGTCCCCTGAAGCTTCACTTTTTGTCAAAAATTTTTTAAAAATTCTATACCAGGTATTTAGGGCATAATGAAGTGCATTCAATAAAACTCCGATTTAAGATCAGCCATTTCTTATAACACAGGTTGATGTTTGACGCAAAAAACATCGAGTCTGATGTCCATGCATGGGCTTTCCAGAAATCTAAAGGATAGTGGTTTAGACTTCGGGTTATATGACTACCTTTATTAGATATTAATGATCTTTATAACAAAAAAATCTGCTGCTGTGCCTACATAAAATTTTTACAACAGATTATTTAATAACTAAATGAGTAATGTGATTATTTGTATAGACAGATTTTGGCTGCAGCAAAATGATTGGGTTGGACAAAACATGGAGTTTTGTGGGAACTCCAGAGTACATGGCACCAGAGATACTCTTTAACAAACCATACGATAGGTAAAAATACTGGAGAAAAAATAATTCACAACGAACAACTTTGAAAAATGATATTGCATTTGATTTTCAAGGGCAGTCGATTATTGGTCGATGGGAGTACTGATGTACGAAATATTGGTAGGCCACCCACCATTTCAAGATAACGAAAAAATAATTCTGTACAGTAAAATATTGAAAGGCTTTGATAGCTCAAGGGTATACGGGGGTGTACTTCGAAAGCCCGCGGAGAATCTCATTCGTAGTCTCTTGAGAACTGATCCGTCCCGAAGATTGGGCAACTTGCGCGCTGGCACCGCAGATATTCGCAAGCATAAGTAAGCTGAACAGAATCAATGAAACTTTTTTTTCAAAGAAAAATATTCATCTTTTTTCTTAACAGATGGTTCAAAGATTTTGATTGGGACTCAATACAAGATATGTCGCTACCTTCTCCGGTTATTCCAACGGTATGATACTGTATTACAAATTATTATTTCTTTGAAAGGATTAATAATGAAAAAAATTATTCCCATTGGCAGATACAAAATCATTTAGATACAAGAAATTTTGAAAAATACCCTTGTAACGATGAGGATTTTGCAGAGCCGGAATTCTCAGGTTGGGATAAAGATTTTTGATGAATCGAGTACGACTTTGAAACTATGAATTTTTCTATCATCGATTCATTTCATGAATTGTATATATGAACACATTTAATTCATAAATTCATTTTTAATCCATGTGGCTGAAAAATAGATTCAATGTTATTTTTTATGTAAATAAAAAAACAAGACATCGAAACCTACGAAAAGTAATTACTTAAGACATAAACATAAACATTTTGTTAAAAATATTAAATTTTACACATCAGTGATCACCCAAAAAAATGGAAATGGAACCAAGTGGGATACTCCTAAAGAATACATTAAAAATTGATCATTCCAAAAATTTTAGTCCTCCAAGATTATTCCCCATACCTACAGAGTCTCCAAGTTGAATTTTCACTTTATAAATTTTATTTTTCTTTTCTTGGAGGAATATGAAAAAATAATTGAATCATGGTTTTTCATGTGCCATTTGGTGAGAAAATTCAAAACTCAATAAAAATGCCACTTATGATTTCTGGAAAACATTTGCAAGAGATAATTAAATTAGAAAGTTGAAAATAAAAAACAATTTAAAGGAAATTTAAAAAATAATTAACAAAAAAAAATTATTTTAGAAATCCAAATAGAATCAAAGCCTGAAGAAGAAGTTTTTTTCAACGTAGTTCTCACAAACATATTTATGGCTTTATTTTAGTTAAACTAGTACAAACATTCAGTTTGATTAGTGATTAAACGCACTGAAAAATAATACTTTATTTTTCATGTAAGACAATACACGATACATTATTCTGTTACCTTGGAAACGAAGGCAAATTATAAAAATATAAAATTCCTCCGAACTTTTACATATAAAATAATATATTATTAACAATTTCGTTTAAGTAACATTTTTATTTTAATAATTGCTGAGACTGTATTCATATCTAGACGATGTGAACTGTGTTTAAAACTTGGCGCTCTTTCAGTCAGCAATCCTAGTTCTTCGATAGCCGCGCCATCTACTTTCTCTACATCTCTCTCCTCCGGCCTCCCTTACTTCATCTCTCGACTTTAAAATAACTGACGCCTTCACCTTCAGTTCTTGGCTAACAACAGCTCTATGAACACTCACAGTGCCGCGGCCTATAGTGTACGTTCTAGTTAACAGCTTAGTAAAGAATAAGTTCATTACTGTTTTAATAACGTGCACTTGTGCACAAAACGTGCAAGTTTAACGTTGCGGTTGTTTAAAAAATTTCACTTACTTACGAAGCAAGATACGTATTTGTAAGTTGCGGAAGTGAACGAAATTGTGTGCATCGTCGACTCTCGAAGTTTACGTATTTCTTTTGAAGTTACGTATTTTTTTAATATGCCGAAAAGAAAAAGCCAAGCCTTTATCGATTCCGAATCTAGTAGAAGTTCGGATGAAAGCGGATCCGATCTTGAAAATGTAAGAATAACCTTTTTTTTCATTTCATCGCATCAAATAAATAGATACATGTTGCTTTTATAGTATCAAACAATAACCATGTAAACATAACCTATATCAGTGGTGGTTTCAATCCCTTATTGTATAGAGAAAGAAATGAAATACTTATTGTTTCATTCTATTTGAGAAAAAAAATTTCTCTTATTACATTATTTTCTTTATTTTTATATATAATATATTTTTAAAGTAGCATATTTTTTATGCTTTGAGCAATCAATAAGTAAATCATCGCCATTTATGAAACTTTTAACGATCACTCAAGACTCTTTTTAATTTCAGGAATTGCTAACGTTAAGCAAGAAAAAAAAGTACCAATCAGGCAGTGACGCTTCAGAAAACGAAAAGAAGAGTCCTGCCAAAAACGAAGCTAAGTACAGTGATTCTGGATCTTCGTCCTCAGATGATGATTCTGACAATGATGATGCAGCATCAAAATCCTCTCCAATTAAAAAGAAGGAAGAATCTAGTAGTGATAGTAGCAGTAGTGAATCTGAGGATGAAAAAAAAGAAGTAGAAAAAATGAATGTTTCTGAGTTAGAAGAAGGAGAAGTATCAGATTCAAGTGACTCTAAAACTAACTCTAGTCAATCGGAATTCAATGATGGATACGATGATAGGCTTATGGGAGATGATGAAGATCAAGCGAGGCTTGCTAAAATGACAGAAAAAGAAAGGGAACAAGAGATTTTTAAACGCATTGAGCAAAGAGAAATTATGCGACGTCGATTTGAAATTGAAAAAAAACTTAGACAAGCTAGAAAACAAGGTGGCAAACATAAGGAAAACAGAAAACGGGACAGAAGTGATGAAAGAATAAGTAGAGGTCCTGATCCAAAAGAAAGGAGTAAAGATAGAAAAAAGGCCATTGATGAAAAGCAAGATAAAAAAAGTAGTGCCATGGCTTTGCTCAAAGCTAGAAGAGAAGAAAAGCGCGAAAGAGGTATGTTCCATTCTATTTCTTGTTTTTAAATAACCTTTTTAACATACATTTTATTTAATTGAATAATGTCACGTTTTCAGAGGAAAAAGAAAAGCAAAGAATTGAAGAGCAGAGAAAAGAGAATAAAGATGACGAAGAAGAGTTGGAAGGTGAACACAAAGCTTTTAAAACTAAATTAAAAGCCTCAGACATATACTCCGATGATAGCGGCTCATCATCTGATGAATCGGACAAAGAAACTTCAAGGCGAAGATCATCTTCCAGTTCATCAAGAGACTCAGACTCTGATGATGAAGAACAATCTGTTTCTAGTTCTGCTAAACCTAAAAAAGTAGTATTAGTTAGTACAAAAGAAGAGTTGAACAGAATTAGACTAAGTCGGTTCAAAATGGAAAAATTAGTTCACATGCCTTTCTTTGATAAAGTGGTTCAAGGTTGTTTTGTCAGAATTGGCATAGGCAATAACAACGGTAGACCAGTATATAGAGTTGCTGAAATTAGTGGAGTCTGTGAAACAGGAAAGGTTTATCAATTAGGTAATACTAAAACTAATAAAGGGTTACGATTAAGACATGGTCTTCAGGAAAGAGTATTCAGATTGGAATTTATTTCCAATCAAGAATTCACAGAATCTGAGTTTTTCAAGTGGAAAGAAACCTGTACATCCCAAGGGATTTCTATGCCTACTGCCGATGAAGTAGAGCAAAAATGTAAAGACATAAAGGAAGCAATGGTTTATGAATTCAAAGAAGAAGATATCGAAAGAATGGTGCAAGAAAAAGTGAAGTTCAAAGGAACACCTTATAATTATGCCATGAAGAAAGCCCAGCTTATGAGAGATCGAGATGAAGCCAACTGCAGAGGAGATGACGAAGCAGCCAGTAGATTTAATCAGCAAATCCAAGAGTTAGAAGAACGAGCTTCTAACTTAGATAAAAAACGATCTGCTACAATATCTAGTATTTCTTACATCAATGATAGAAATCGCAAAAAAAATGTAGAAGAAGCTGAAAAAGCTATCATGGAGGAAATCAGGGCTAATAAAGGTAAAGTTATAGATGATCCTTTTACCAGAAGAAGCACACGTCCCAAGATGTTTTCACAAAAAGAGGAACCCGTCAAAAATGACCCTGCTAAAAACTTCGAAACGGAACCTGAAACTCCAAAAGTAATTGAGAAAGAAAAAGAAGCAGTAACAGAACAGAAAGTCAATGCTAATACGGATTTATTTGATGCTCACAATTTCGACATCAAAATAGATTTAGAGGTGCCACTAACATGTAAGTATTTACAACTTTTCAAAATTTGTATAATAATAATAATAATAATAAGTAGAATTGTATATTTTAATATAAATTATTTTGCAGTAGATCATCCTCTCAATATCCCTAAACCGATTGTTGTCAGCAGCATCAAAGAAACACCAGGACCTCGTCGATCGTTAAATTTAGAAGATTATAAAAAGAAGAGAGGATTAATATAATTAGTAGTAAGGAACCGAAAATGTTACTTAGTAGGCTGTTACAAAACTTATAGAAAATGTAGAGGAAAGGTTGGGTACGTCAGGAATGAATCTGTATTTTGCATTGCCTTAGAAGTATAAGTGTATAAAGACATCACATTGTCAACTGTTAACGACGAAATATACTTAAGTGTAATAAAAAATATTAATTAAAAATATTTTTACGTTTCAAACAAGAAATTGATCTTTAGCTATGCCTTCAAATGCTCAGATTTTTGGGTAACTTTTTAAATTACACTTAACAATGCAGGATACAAATAGTTTTTTACTTTTATTGAATACAGACTGTTTAGATATCATTAAAATCATGTAAATTTTGATTGTTAGTTTATCGCGGCATTTATACTACAATATTTAAAAATTGCATGTATGTATAGCTAATAATAACAAAATAACCTTATTAAATTGTAAATATTAAATATAATTATCACCAAATAAATAGTAAAAAGTGAACCTTTGTGTTTTTATTATTTGGTCATTCTCTTTAAATTGATTTTAAAATAAAATGGTTGAAACATTAGGAGCATAGATGGAAGTAAAAAAATTCTTTCATTTTTAAATTTTTATCTTTATGTTTGGTTTTAATTTGAAACATAATTTGCTCCTGAATAAGATTGAAATTTAGTACAATCTTAGCCATTGACAACCTTTTTTGTTTTTGAAGTAATTTTAAAAATAATTTCCACAGCAGCACTTCAAGCAAAATTAAAATTATCTTCATAAGTGTAACTAATTACATTTAGTATAAAATTATATAAACTCAAAAATAAACTCATATTTTTTGTGGTTGATATTCAAACACTGGATTACATATATAATTAACCTCAGAAAAAATATGTTGATAAATACCTATAAGTTAGATTCATACATATCAACATAAAATTTTATAATAAAACTTTAGTGAAAACGTGAGCAGAATAAAAATGTATAATTTCGAAAATAGGTCTTAAACGAAAGTCTCTGTCGCACTTGCGACTATCTCAAGTATAACTTACGTCACATTACTGCAGAGAGTAGAGTAATTTTTTTTTGTAAGTTTTAAATGAAAAGCGCGTTTATGTGAATCTATAGTATATACATACATACCTACGAATGGAAAAACATTGCCATATGCTCGATGTGCATACCTCCCTAGTCAACGAGATTAGGAAAATTGCCTATACGAAATTTTGAAAATATTAATAATAGAACGCAAAAGTGCATTATTTTCATGAACGAATCAAAGATGACATTTTCATTCGCCAGTCGTATTAGTTGCTTCATTCTGCAAGATCATAAAATACAACGCGCTTACTCATCTTAAACATCATACTATTGCTTCGAAACAATAAACTATCGAATCAAAGGATCACGTCATCGTTTATAATAAAAAAAATCGTCTTTTCCTAAATTCAAATTCGAATGCAAATTATATTACAAGTAATAACAAATCATACGTATTTTTTTGCAAAAATCGACGGATTATTTGAACTCTGCTGAAGTAATGACTAAATTACAAGGAAGGTGGACAAAGGGTCCAAGATCATCAAACAGGCCCACATTAGCGCGGCATGATTTGAACTATCGAACAGCGCGAATCTTTTGATATAAACAGCCGCAGTAGCGAGCATGAACATCGTCCAGTGGACGACGTCCACTCGATGTGTATCACATACATACAAACAAGACAGAGAGCAATTTGCGACGGGCATGATATACATATTACATATTTTGTATATATATAGAGGTATAAGTATAACTTATCGCTCGCTGACTATCTTCATTGCCCAAACATCGCACGGCAATCACGGCATGAGGCGGGATCCGCCGAGACCGTCGTGGCCGCTGCCGCCGCCGCAGCCGATCGCCGGGTTAGGTTGCGCCGCACAGCTCGCCTTTGCTCGTGCGAAAGACAAGGAGAAACGATTGCCAACGGCAGGGGAACGGAGAAGAGAGAGAGAGAGAGAGAGAATCGCGCGCCGGCCAGCCCGTCTGCCGCGCTCTCTGCCTTATGCTTTCAGCAATCGGAATTGCTTTCAGTCGTGCAGTAGTATCATAACTGTGCAGGTGCGTTCATCCAGTACAGCAGCAGTTTTTGCTCTGAACAGGATACACATACATAGATAGAGAGTACATACACACATTCACGCGCGCGAATACGTATTACATAGTGTTCGTTACACTTCATACTTGGTGCCCCCGTCGTCGCTGCAGGACAGGACCGATTTAGTGTAAAGATTAACAGAAAACCCAATAAAACAATAAGCAAAAATGGTGAGTAATAAAGCAGACTCAATTTTTTTATCGCTAAATTATATGGAAAGTCATTGGCTGCTTTCGCCAAGTGCCAATTCTTCGCAGCTCTGTGATTAATCGCACGACGCGAGTCGGTCGACGTAACCTATGGACATTTTGCGGCCTGGTATGGCGCGCGGGGTTGGGCCGGAGCCGAGCGACGTCACCTCGAGCTCCCTTGCGAGTCACGTAGGCAAGACGCGGTGCGATGCACTCGTCGTCTCGCAAGCGGCATCGGTCCAACTCGCTATTCTCGCTTACGGATTTGAGCTCTCTCTCTTTCGGCGCGGTTAAACATCCGCCATTTTTCCATCCTTCTCGCTCACTCGTTCTATCGGAGCCGCACACGCTCGGTGCCGGCTAACCGCTTCTCTTTCGCTAATGATCGTGTGGCATCGACCACACCTATTTCGCAAGTAAAGCACGAAAATAATAGCCAGTGAGATGGGTTTTCACGCTCTTGGGTCGTTTACCCCATCTAAGTTATTAGGCGAAAATAAAAAGCTATCGTCCACGTCAACCCGGCACATATATAAGTGCGAGATGTGCGAAAGCCGGGGGTCTGCATGTATGTATAGATACACACACACACGCACATACATACACAAATATATACTTGGACAATGCCGAGCTCAAGAGTAAAAGAGAAAGAGAGTATCAGCAGTAGCAGCAACGGAATGGAAGCCACGGCGCGCCGAGTCAGAAAATGGACGTGCGGATGAATCATCTCTCTCTCTCTTTCTCACTCTAGCTCTGCAAACTCCGTGCATTGTATACACATACACAAGAGACATACACAAGGCAAAGCGTTTCGTCCCCTAGCCAAACGTTGCTATTAAAAAGTCCATACGTGTGCGGCGACCATATAGGTACCTATACGCGTACCTACAGGCCACGCTCGTATTCTCTTCTCTGTTTCCTTGGTCTCTATATATAGGGAGGTACATGGACGGCCAATGTGCGATTTTTGTGAATCATTCACATGCATAGAAACGAGAGCCGCGTTGGCTATTTGAGCCACGCGAGCCTCTACAACTGTTATCGTTCTGTCGGATAAATTCATCGAGAAAACAAAGTCGAGTCGGGAGCCGATTCGTTAGAGTCGTCTTGTACTACTGGGTTATTCGGCCCAAACGAAAAAACGGATGCGTGTACGGCCTGGATGGTGCGCGCCTCTTCGTGTTTCCCGTACTGTACAGCCATATACCGACTCGCACGACGAAGCGAGTAAGAAAGCAGCCACGCTGCTGCTTTCGCGTATCGAGACTTGCCTCGCTGAATTTGGTTCTTCGTTATTATTACAAATAAGTCTAAATTGGAGCATTTTATACTCATTGTACACGTATGGAGGGCCTCGACGCGTACATATAATACTGGCATTTAATCGTGGGCGTCGGTTTCCTTCGATCGGGCATAACCCCGTAGCTCTTCTGCTTGCTCGGCTCAACCGTGTCGCGGCAGCTGGAGGCGAGCTTTTATTTTTATATATAAATCTCCCAATCGGTCGAGTGGCCGCGGCTGCTGGCGTTGCCGCTGTTGCGCTTGTTTTACTGCCGCCGACGATGACTATGACACGGATGCTTGCGAAGCTCTCGCGGGCCTGCGGAGAAAAAAAATAACGTTTCGTTTCCCTCGCGTTCGATACGTCGCGCGAAGCATGCGTACGCACGGCACTGCGTGACTGGGTGAATCATCTTTAGCGGTTTTACCTTGGTGGAATCGCAAGCCGCAGTCAGTAACGATGACTCCGGCTCCCCAACCGATGAATAATCTTTTAATTATCAAATGCTCGGCCATTTGGCCGGTAACCTGTCGAAGAGAGAAAGTCGAGCACAAGTGTAACATTCGCACGTAGCTAGCTCCGGAGCCACCGTGACCATATATGGTAGCGCGCGAATTTCCTTCTTATCGCGCTCGCGTGCTTGCTTTGACTCATTTCTAGATACGAGAACGACAGACCAGTGTGACAGCTATAAAGGAACGAGCTCAATTCAGCCCAGGTGCTACTTCGCTCCGATGCTCTAATCATTAATTTATCCATCTCGATAGTAAATACGCTTCTGTATTGTTGTATTGACACCGATTTTTACCGTTTGAGACATTTAAAAGCCATTTGACTCCTCGGCCCATGCCCCCGTGTGTTTGTCTACGGGATGATATCCCTATTTCGACCATGTTTTGCTTACGACAACGATATAGCCGCAGCCTAATACAGAAACACTTCACGGCTTTAGCGCGCTTATACGTTAATGTTTCGACGCCCACTGATAACGCCAAAACGCACCGAGATAAGTCCGAGTAATTTATTAAATAAACTCGCGACGACGCAATCACGCAACGGGACACGCTATCCAAAATCGAGTGGCACGTATATTGCGCGCGCTAAAATTATACCGCGATGTTTTTGTTTTTTCCTTCCGTGTATACGCGCGCGAGACTCCAACATGAACAATAATAGCGACGAATCATTGTGCTTTTGTCAATGAGTGGGAAGCGTAAGCAGGTCGCTTAAAATTCAAGTAACGAGACCCAATCACAGGCTAATTTACTTGCCCGATATCGTCAGTGATTTGTTAACGACGCTCATAAGATCATTTACATTTATTGCTCGAGTGTTTGCATGTCCAAATATTCCGCGATAAAATTATCTAAGCAGCGCATTTTTTCACTATTATGAGTAGTCTCAAACCGAAGAATTAATTTCATGAACGCAGAAACCAATAATAAGCTGAATTTCTCCGTTACTGAATGTTTTTACGCTCCAACTTACGCACAAACTTTATACAAACTTCAACGATAATGATTGTTCCAACCAGATCATTTTATTTGTCTGACGGCTATTGAATGCCTTCGATTGAAGTTATTTATCGTCGTTGACGCACTGCAAAAAATAAACTTTCTCAATAGAAAAGTATTTCCCAATTTAAAATTAAAGTCGTTGAGGTAACTCGCGTCAATCGAGTATCGTATGTTCTTTAATTTTTATCGTTTGAATATTACCAAGTTTATATCTTTCCGTCAGAAGAAGTAATTCTCAGCGTCCCATGGTTTCCTGTTGCGTTAATAATAGGATCTCGCTCTGCGGAGATAGCAGTCTAAGACTAAATAAGGCAATTAAGTCGGGTGCGCACTCGCTCATATCTATACGTACAACGACACCAACGCATGGTGTTCAACTTTTTTTTGGTCTCCTATTACAATCTTGCCTAAAACTATAATTAATTTTCGCGTTGATCTGCTTGTCAAAAGCGACGATTTGCCACGAGCATGATCAACTCTTTCGCTGGCTCGTCGGATGACATCTTGTATCTCGTCGCTTTTTTCTCGATTTCTATCGAAAAAGCAATTTTCTGCCAAATTTAGTCGTTGTGGCCACGCATCGAAGCTCTCCTTTTCCCTCTCGTAAGAGAGCTTGGTAGTGAGATGCGAAGCGTATAAAAATAAAGACTTCCCACGCGCGCATGTATCGTGATGAGCTAAAAAAAGCTCCCAGGATCATATATACTAAAGTTGTACGACTACACTTGCACGTTATACAAACGCTGAGAGCGCGTTAAATATATACATACGTCGTCTAATGGTCGACGTGTGCACACTGCACGCACGTTGAGCTGAGCCGACTTGACTGATGCTTCAAAAACAGAGCACAAAGAAATCCACGTGGGCCGTTGTTATCGTCGCCTCTTTCGATGCTGCTATTTTATATCATCTCCTGTATTTATGTATCTGCAGTATGTGCCTGTATGAAAGAGCTCATCATACACGCATCTTGCGGATCGCGGCTCGAATTACGAGGGTATAATTGGCTTAACATTTCGACACCGTCCACATGCACCATCTTGAGTCTTACTTGCGGATTTCATGAATTCTCCTGTTTAGCCGTAGCTTTGGGTTTACTCGTTTTTATCTTGACTCAATTAATAATCGAAATCGATTTGCTCTTGAATTTTGAAAAATTCGTAATAACTCATCATCGGTTGAGTCTCGAAATTTATAGCTTTACTTGGGTTAGAAAAAAATTTATCGATATTTTTGCATTCATCATTGATAAATGTGATTATTTTCAACGAGTGATGAAATTTTATGATAAAAATACTTCATTCTCATAGGAATAATACTGGCTCACTTGTTGGATAATTTTTGATAAAAAAATTGAGCGTTTTTTTTTTCATTATTCGTTACTGCTCATGATACTGTACGATCTGATTTTAGTATTCGACCTATATATAATCCCTGGTGTTTTGCTTCTTGGCTATGTGGCGTGGTGCCACGACTAAAATTAAAAAAAAATATATTGACGCGAGCTTGAGCTTTCACGGAAAATTATGTATCCGTGCGTATCATATTAGCGAGCAGATGGTTGCCAAGAGCTTGGAAAATCTGTTATTAGTTTTAAGTTTTCTGTCTCGCACACCTGCGAAACAATCATCAAAGTAAACCCGTTTTGTAATGCATATTTGCATTGAATTTCTAATTGTTTTCTACTTACCAAATTCGAAACAAACAAAAATGTATTCGTTTGCATGCTAAATATTGTCTAATTTTCTGATTTTAGGCATCTGGAGTTACTGTGGCAGATATTTGCAAAACGACCTACGAGGAAATTAAGAAGGACAAAAAACATCGATATGTTATCTTTTATATTAAGGACGAAAAGCAGATCGACGTCGAGGTTATCGGACCACGAGATGCAAGCTACGATGCTTTCCTCGAAGACTTGCAAAAGGGTGGCGAGGGCGAATGCCGCTATGGGCTTTTCGATTTCGAGTACACTCATCAATGCCAAGGAACTTCCGAGGTACATACACTTGATTACATTTCAATCTATTGAAGAAATAGCTTACAACATTTATTTATGATGCTATTTGATCCACAGGCTTCCAAGAAACAAAAGTTATTCCTGATGTCGTGGTGTCCCGAGACAGCCAAGGTTAAGAAGAAGATGTTGTACTCCAGTTCATTCGATGCTCTCAAGAAGTCCTTGGTTGGTGTACAAAAGTACATACAGGCGACGGATCTTTCGGAGGCTTCCGAAGAAGCTGTCGAAGAAAAACTCCGAGCCACTGACAGAAACTAAGCGACGATAACTAATTATACACACATACCAATTTGCTAATTATAATCATTAAACGATTTTGAACTGAAAGGGGCTAAAATGCACAAAACCCCCTTCCTCATACAACAAAACAAAAAAATGTTCTGTACTGTTTACATGGGCGTTCGTGTTTTTACATGTTTTTCACTTTGGAAAACGTTTATTACAATAAATACAAAGGAAGGGATGTCGTCGTACGTTATGGACAAAAAATATAACGAAGTCACTATTCGTTAAGCTGCCGCTACATCGTGTGAAAACACTTTGTCTCATCAATAACGCTAAAAAATAATGTAACAATAAGACTTGTGTAAGGAAATAAGATTATAACAACTGCGTACAGATAAAATATTTATATCGTGATGTAGAAAAAGAGCGCTACCATTGCAACTTTTGTCACAGGCTGTATAATTTTTAAATTAAAAACCATTTCATAATTATGTACTGACGCATTTGGGACCTATCCGTCTCGTTGCGATTTCCTGATACCATTATTTTTATTTTAATTGCCCCAAATTTAATCGGACTCTTAAAATGCTTGCGTGATTGAACATTATCGAATGTAGACAGCTGTTTGTTATTTTACTATCAATAATGAAATTGTACCTTCCTGATTTTGTAAAATATCTAATGTGTTTCATTTTTAAAATTTACTTTATAATTTTATTTCAATTATCTACCCTTTATTTCTTATATTTATCTTTTTTTTATTCACCGAAAATAATGGCATCAGACATTATTTACCGTATGTTTTTAATTATAATAATTTGAATGTGAAAAATTACCAATGAATGAATCCCTTTGGTTCAAGTGGCAAAATTTAAAATTACTTCTGAAACGATGCGCTAGATTCAGTCGTTATAATACCGCATTATTCGAGTTAAAGAAAAAAAATGGAAGCAGCCTGGAAGAGAATTTAAGCGCCAGCAGTTCAAAAGTATAAAATGCGAATTCTGACGCGTCATAGCTTGAATAAAAATAGAAATATTTTAGTTGAATTGTATTTTCAAATGAACGCAAGAACTTGGCGCGCTCATAAGACTTTCGATAAAATACAAGTTGCAGGTGTTGCAGTCCAGCAGGTGCTGCTCCATCCGCAACAGAAGACGCAGGTACTACTACTGCAATATAATCAGGTCGACGAATCACGACGCGTCACGCGAGTAAAGGAAAGAGCGTCTACTGCTGCGCGAAAATCGCCACTCGCGCTTCACCCTCACAAGCTCGGATTCTCCAATAGCTGTGGTCATCGAGGAGCGCGTGTCGCGCTCCACCTGGCAAGTATGACAGGAACTAAGTGACGACACGCCGCTACTCATATACAGCCCATACCTATCCGCCAACTTTCTTTTGGCTCTCATTTGAATTTGATAAGAGTTATCAAAAATCTGATAAGCCCATCAGATTCCTTGGAAAAAATCCTATCAAAATGAGCTATTTAGATTTTCCAACGGCCCCTTATTTCCTACAGAAACGAAAATGAATATATGAGTCTCTCGAAAAGTGTCCTCACGCTAAAAATGTTATCACGCTAAAAGTGTTCTCACGCAACATACAAGTAGATATAGTTTGTGTATGGGTATGTGTATGTATACAACGACGCTATACGCTGTATCGTATTGGATTGATGATGATTGATGATGTATTTTATTAAATTCGGGCTCGGCGATGACTTTCTTCAGGAAGTCACGATGTTATCGCACGGATATCGTCCCGGGTGGCTCGCTCGACGCACTAGGT